>NW_028277231.1:0-47500 GCF_059751315.1 Micrasema longulum
TCACCAATCTATGTTTTGGATCCCACAAATCTATGTTTTCCATCCCGAAAATTTATATTGTGCAATCAAATAATCTATGCTTTGCTTTCCTCTAATCTATGTTTGCCCAGCCAATCTGTGTTTTGGATCCCGCTTATTTCTGTTTTGCATCCCGCTTATTTATAAATTACACAATATATTGTACACACTGAAAATCAAAGTTTTGCTTCCCTTTTATCTAAGTTTGCCTCCCAATCTATGTTTTGGATCCGCCAATCTATGGTTTGCATCCCGCTAATTTATAAATTACACAATATATTGTACACACTGAAAATCAAAGTTTGCTTCCCTCTTATCTAAGTTTGCCCCCCAATCTATGTTTTGGATCCCGCCAATCTATGGTTTGCATCCCGCTAATTTATAAATTACACAATATATTGTACACACTGAAAATCAAAGTTTTGCTTCCCTCTTATCTAAGTTTGCCCCCCAATCTATGTTTTGGATCCCGCCAATCTATGGTTTGCATCCCGCTAATTTGTATTGCGTATCCTGATAAACTATGTTTTGTTTTGCATACAGCATATATATGTTTGGCATACACATATTTTGATTAGCGAATCTATTTTGCATCCCTTTGATTTATGTTTTACGTCCTACCTATCTAACCTAAGTTTTCCAGCATTTTTTAAATTCGCTACATAATCTAATATTTTTAAAAATAACCCTTTTTATGCTAAGCACAATTTCGTAAAGAAATGTCAGCTATTTTTTACACAGCAATAGGCCAGGAGGCCCAACTGCAGTGATGAATTATAGCATAGAACACAAAAAAGAGAAAAATCACATAGATTTTTTTTATGCTGTCACGGGAATCGAAACTTTAGTTTGCGCGTGAGTCTAACGTCTTAGCCATCACACCACGGATGCCGCCGATAAATTTAAGATTTTTAAATCAAAATATTATACATAAAACAATATCAGTATAATTTGCTAATCAAAACCCGTACAATTAAACTTATTGTTAATCTCAATAAAATATTCAGTAGTCAAACCAATAAAACTACAGTTACTGCAATTTAAATTGCGACCAGTATAATTATTTATTGAAATTATATTATGTAATTTAATTAATGAAAAACATGTATGTACGATTTATGTTTCCACTGCTGATTTGATTTCCGGTACAGTTTCTTATTAAATCAGTTCGCTGTTCAATTTCTGGTTTGATAATTGAATAATCATATATCATCAGGTGATTGCAGTAGCATAAAAAAATATACACCGTCCAGCAATAGTTTTAATAATATATACAAATCTTTGTTGGGCCCGTATTACAATGGAAATATGTATATTCAAACAAACAAAAACAAAGCGAGCCATCCCACCGCTCCTCCGTAGAGGTAAGCAGAGAGGATAAAACGCAATATCACTATCTATTTACATATAAACCTCGCTTTCTCTACCTATGAACACCCTAATAAACGTTCAAAAATTAACACTAAGAGTGATGCAGCGTTGTCTCCCCCCTTTTCCATCTGAGACATTGTTCCAATTTATGAAGATACTGGACATTAGACAATTTTCTTAAAAGAGCCATTGACACATTTCTGGTCATGCGGCTACAAGAGGAGATCCCAGCAGAATGCTCGCACGAGGTTTTCCTGTCATTTGAATTATTTCAATCCAAAAACACGTACGACGTTTGCTCAGGGGAATTTCTCTTTCGTGGCCTCAAGAGTGTTCAATGTCCTGGATGAACATACTTAGTTCTCCAAACGAAAGCCATTTTCAGGAGTGCACAAGTCTGGACAGCGGTGCCCGTATCTTAACGGCCGTGGTGAACGGTGATGCGGTAGGCAGCCGTCGTAGCGGTGAATAGAGAGTGGTTTTTTTTTTTAACAGTGTTATCAACACCATTTTTATAGGAAACCACTCTCTAGTCACCGTTACGACGGCTGTCAACCGCATCACTGTTCACTACGGCCGTTGAAATACGGGCACCGCTGTCCTAGGAAAGCCTAGCTTAAGGGAAGAGACCATTGCAGGACACTGCTGCGAGATATTGCATAGATTTATATACTATTAAGCGTGTTGTCCAGATGCCCTTTGAAATATATGTATGTTTATGTAAAATATATATTTTTTGCTATTATTTAGTTATGTACGTGCTTCCACTATTCATTATGTTGTATCCCAACTCAACACAGGGCCCTTGGTCTCATAGAGTTTGGGATACGTTATTATTGTATTTTTTTATTTCATGTATGTATTTGTATGAATAAATAAATAAATTTAAAAATCAATTAAAAAAACCGTAAATCTGATCGCTGATTATATTGACTTTTGACATGACCATCTTCAAGTATTTGTAAGATTCGGTCATGCCAAGTCTTTCTCGGTCTTCCTCCTTCTTTTTTCTTTCGCAAATGCGCTAACCACTTCTTACTCGATTTCCTTTTTCAGGATTTTACCTGAGAGCAACCATCGAGTCGGCAACGCTCGTCCAGGGCCCCTTAACATTTGTCTTCAATCATATCTCCAAAGGAAAATTAAGTTTTCTGTATTAAAAGCAGAATATGCATACAATTTTTTCTACAACATATTCAGTTAAATATTTCTGACGAAGACACTTTAAACGTTCATGCAAATATACTCATTTTCGTACACAAATATCGGTTTTCCTTTATAGACAGTCGAAAATAAATCTGTCAACTTCCAATTGTAATCGGGGCCCTGGATTTTGATTCTATTACATACAGAACTGTATTATTAATCCACCCGGACACAGAAAGGTGGTGACGTATTGCAGGAATTTACTTAGGTCTGAAGGGGCTTATAGGACCTCACTAGACCCGGTAGCAAATTATTTTAGAAATATAATTATAGAAACTCCATATTTTAGAATAACACCGAACTATTTGAACCACTCTCTACCAAACTAAGTTACCAAACTTTAATAAGAATTTCTAAGCAATGGCTTCAATAAGGCGTCTTTGATCAAGCCTCAGTTTCATAATATAAATTGTATAAATTTCAATATTTCAATCATTTTATTTGTCTATTTGATTTTAAGGGTAAAGTACAAAAAAACAAAACAGTAAAAATATTTATTATATAAATAAAACACGAGTGATACTTTAATCCACAAATTTGGAATCTGGATATTCCAAATTTGTGGATTAAAGTATCACTCGTGTTTTATTTATATAATAAATTACAATGAACTTCCATCAAGAATTTTCACTTACAAACTTAAATGTTTCAATAAAAATATCACGCAAACAGAAAGTTGGAGAAATAGATCGCTAATTTGCATACAGACCTCGCATCGTGTACATTCATTCGTACATCTCATGCACGCACGCTGATTATTCCGACTTTTGACATGTCTACCTTCAAGTATTTGTTGATTTTGGTTATCCCACGTCTTTCTCGCTCTTCCTCGTCTTTGCGCCCATCAGCATTCGCGTCGTAAATCCTTTAAACCGTTATTTCGTAGTCCATTCACTCTACATGTCAAAACCAACGCAACATTTTCTTAGTTTTGTCGATAACGCTAATCTCAGTCTTACGCAATGGACGAATCTCGACATTTTAAAAAAATTATTTATTTATACTTTTACATTGTTTGTATTTTTTTTATATACAGAATAAGTTCCCTCACTGGGGTGTCCCGTGCCGAGGGAAACATAATAAACAATAAAAATTAAAATAATCATTAAAAACATAACCAATCCATATAGACCAATAAAACAAATTTCATAAACAGTCCACACATTTTACCTATTTGACTTGATCCACTCTTTATGCATCCATCATACGTAGTTTTACACTCATTTGCCTAAAATATCGCATTTCAACAAAATATCAATCTAATGATTCTCATGATATGTCAAAATGCCTAATGACGTAAATTAAATTACGATACAAAGTATAAATAATTATCAACAAATTACAAAAGGAATGGAGAATATTTAAAAGGAGGAAATATGTAAGTCGAGGCATTTACAGGGCTAATGAACTGTCATTGGCTGGTTGAATTGGCCACTTTACACACTGGGTAACATTCACCATTTTGCCTATGTTTGAACATCCGTATTTCACATTAACACATTTTTTTTTTTTTGCACCACAACAGGCCAGGAGGCCTAATTACAGTGGTGAATTACATCACAGAGCACCCAGGCTTGAGAAAAATCACATTTTAATTTTTGTGTTCTCACCGGGAATCGAACCCGGAACCTTCCGTGTGTGAGTCAAGCGTCTTGACCACTACACCACGGAGGCCGCCATTCTTCTTTCTTTCATTCTTCCATCTGTTGATTTTAATAAAGTTAAAGAGCTTTAATTTTAGAGAGTTTTACAATTTCATTAAAATCAATTGATAGAAGAATGAAAGAAACATGGACTCTAGTCGCAGGTTCGGTCCCCCCAGTTGCAAGAAATAAATCGAAGATAGATTTTTTCCCAATTGATCTGGGTGTAGTGGTATATTTTTCATAACTTCCTTCCATATTCTATTTTCCACCTGCTGACAAGCCTCTAAAAGAAGAGGCTTAGCGGGTTATTTCTTTATTTATTTTTTGAGTATATAGCCCACTTTTTATTTAAAAATTAACCAGTCGTCTAATTGTCAGCCTCCTAGCCCCTCTTCTTCCTAAACCTCTACCCTCACCCATTTTATAACATACCACTTAATATTTTTAGCCAAATTTTTAGTGCACGTTCAGACACGATGGCGATTATATCCCCCTATAACTTTGCACGTAATTTATGTATTTTTTCGTAAATACTGTTTTTACTACGGTGGCGGTATTACTGCATTATCTCTGTTTAAATCACGTTTGAAGAAACATCTCCTTTCTCTTCCTTAATCTCTCCTCCTTTCTTCTTTCCTCTTTTTTCCTTTTTCCCATTGAGTAATAGTTTTGATTTAAGGTAATTTTTAAATAAATACGTTTATTTCTAATTTTAAATATCTTTAGATTTTTAATTTTCATTTTCTATTGAATATGTTATGCAACTTGAATAATAAAAATAAAACTTTAATTTTATTGGTTGGTTGGAAGAAATTGCCATTTGGCAATAAGCCCACCAATGTACAAATAACATTATGTACGAAAAAAAAAATTGGTAAAAGTGAAAGTGTATTTTAGTATTTGCTTGTTGGTGGAGTGAGCGTCTTGACAAAAAGACGCGTACGTCTCGAAACCGATAGACATAAAAAGTATCTGCTTATATAATAATATTTATTAACGAAAGTTAACTTTACTAATTAATTTAAAAATAAAAATTATATTTCATAAATTCCTTACACCATTCCAATCAACCAGGATCCCATAACTTTTGTCTCTCATCTTTTTTTATTTGCGTTTCATGATACTGTATGTGATTGTCGTTTTCGTTATAATGATGTTTAAAATGGACTGAGTCCGTAATTTTTTTCAAATAAAAAATTAAGTATTTGTTTCTTTATATTTTCTGATAGCTTTTTTTTTAAATTATTTTTTTTAGTTTTTTTTTTTACAATATACATAGGAGGTAAAACAGAGTATTCAAAAATAAAGGATAGTTACATAGCAATGAAATACATATTAATTGTAAAAATAGTAATCGACTGAATCGTATTCACATTAGTTATTATGATCAATTACTTCGTATGTGTGTCGTGTCAAAATATTTCCTCTTTCACTTAATTATAACAAAATTGTGCATTGGTTCATGATTTCCGTTTAATTATTTTGTTTTTTTATCATAAACATAAGTGATAAAACAGAGTATTAAAAAATAAAGCATAATTACATAGCAATGAAATACATATTAATAGTAAAAAATATAAACAAAAAATCCCACAAAGGCATGGCCCGTTCGTGGGTATACAAGAAAATGTTAATGAATTTTTGCTCCTAAAATAAATAGACAGTTATAATATTTTTGTGCAACATAAGAAAGAGAAAATAAAATATTCTGTAAAAGATTACATCGTATTTTTTTTTAGTAATTAAAGATAAATAAAAATATTCTTTATTATTAATGGGCAACAAAATATACCATAGAAAAAAAGAGTTCATGTCTTTAGTTTAGTTGGAATATTAAAATAAACAAAAAGTAACAAATAACAACAGGGATAGAGAATACCTTAAATAAGGGACAATGGAAGTCTAGACATTTACAGGGCTTATGACCTGTCATTGGCTGGTTTAAGTGGCCACTTTACACACTATGTAATATTCTCCATTTCACCTATGTTTGAACATCTATATTTCTTCAATTCTTCCATTTGTTGATTTTAGTGAAGTTAAAGAGCTGAAACCTTTATTGCTGTGAAGAGAAAAATAAATTCAGTCAGATGAATCTCTTCACAGCAATAAAGGTTTCAGCTCTTTAACTTCACTTAAATCAACAAATGGAAGAATTTAAGAAATATGGATGTTTAAACATAGGCGAAATAGTGAATGTTACACAGTGTGTAAAGTGGCCACCTTAACCAGCCAATTGCAGGTCATAAGCCCTGTAATTTTTATTTTTTTTTTTTCATTAACGCCTAAAAGGCATTTACAAAAAATAAAAATGAAATACATGCTAACATACTAAATAATAAACACAGAATTTACGGAAAAAATATGTGAAATTAGTTAAAAAGGATATAATAAAAAGTTTTACAAAGTAAAAAAATATAATAACAAAGGTTTGCAAGAAAAAACAGTAAGCATATTAACAAAAAATGCAAAGATATATTTATTTATTTATTTATTTATTTAACTTTTTGTACATAATGTTATGTGTACATTGGCAGGCTTATTGCCAAATGGCAATTTCTTCCAACCAACCAATAAAATAAAAGTTTTTTTTTATAATTCAAGTTACAGAACATATTCAATAGAAAGTACATATTAAAATGCTAAAGATGTATAAAAATAAACATATTTGTTTATAAAATACCTTAAATCAAAACTATTACTCAATGGGAATAAGAAAAAAAGAGGAGAGATTAAAGAAGAGAAAGGAGATGTTTTTTCAGACGTGATATAAGCTTATGAAATAAATTCTGTAAAGCAAACAATAAATAAAGTGTTACGGTAAGCAAGAAAGACATTTTTAATTTAAATTAATAAACAAGCAAGCATATATTATCACGAAAAAATAAGAAATAAAAATATGTTCCTATGAAATGCGTATTTGCCAGGACTACAATGCAATAAAAATAAATAAATGCCTAGACTTCCATTTCCCCTTATTTAAGGTATTCTCCATCCCTGTTGTTATTTGTTAATCTTAATGACTCTTGAGGGGGTGAAATCCAGTCTTTTGTCTGCGAACATTTGGACAAACTCAAATATTGCATACAAAAAGTAGATCAAATGTTACATCAAAACGTTAGTGCTTCAAATAAACATATATATATATATGTATATATAAATAACAATGACAGAACGGAACCCAATATAATTTTGTCAAAGGTCTTTTTCTTTCCGCCTTGACTTTCCGATTTTCCGGATAGCGTTTCAATCAGAATCAAAACTATTTTAAAACGAAGTACGTAGCTATCTTTATGTTGAAAATACCCGCGATGACATATCATCTGCTTTAAAGTTTCAAAGAGATTGTTGTCAACATTCCTTTGTGCCTTGCTGTACTGTTACTGACGATATGACGTGATTCGTGATTGTACGAACTTTCACAAAGCTGGAAGCTAGACGTCCAATGGCTTAGCTACTTTGTTCCTCCTTGTACAGTAAAACCAAATTAAAAGGTTCACATTTTTACAACATAAAATTTATAATCCAATTCAAAAGTTTTGTGGTCATTTTCAAATTTTAAAAGATCTAATAACAAAACTTTACCTATAATAATGCACTGTGGAGGTGTTTCTGTTAGTGACGGCATGTCTATTTGCAATAAATTCAATAATTATTTTAATTCTGTTTATATACTCAACTTCAAAAAAAAAACTTTTTGAAACACTGTAAAATGAAAGTGTGTAATAAAATTATGTTCCTTTAATAATGTTTATTTTATTATAATATCAAAATTGGTCAACTATATTATGAAAATCCCTCTCTTCCACTCTATATTCTCATCCCTTAACCTTCTTACGAGCTCTTTTTTTTTCTCATGTCTTATATAATATATTATTTTTCTCTTTACTGTGTAACATGTTTTCTCATTATATTTGTGAAAAACTTTAACTGGATGTTTGTACTATTTTTTTATGTTTTGTATTCTTATATAACAACTGTTGTTTTTCCTTAATAAATAAAATTAAAAATAAAATAAAAAAATATTTGAAGCACTAAACAGTCCTAGAAATACCGTGCTCGAAGCGACCCAAATTTTTACCGGACACGGAGCTATTAGAAATTATCTATATAGGTTTATAAAGTTTAAATATGTAGTTACGTAAACCTCGATGAAGAAGCTTGTTTGCTTTGAAACCAGTCGCTGAAAAATAAAAACTAGTGGTTAAAAACAAAGTTGTTTTATTTTTTTTATTATATAGGTTTAAATTGAGGAATGATGACTATTGTCCATCCGATGATATTTTTTCACAGAGTATCGGACATCTGTTATTTCATTGCCCATTTTTCAGTTTGCAACGCCATAATCTTGAAGCAAAATGCAGGAAAGATGGAATATCCTTAACAGATATCCACACTGTAGTTGAAAGTAGTTATCACGCGCCATTGTTCTTGAACTTTGCAACAATGGTGATTGGACTCATACAGGTAATAAACCAAAATCAGTGATCGAACATCCCATTTCCAAGACAAACAAAAACGATTTTTTCCGAGTACCTAAGCCTTGTACATGACACGTAAGGCTACTAAATACAGTGGTCCAAATATATTTTTAAAAAATAAAAAAATACCGTGCTTAACTTAGAGTAAAAACATCTGTAGAGGGATAACAACTCATTTTACCAATCCAATGCATGTTGCTTATTATAGCTGACTCATTTTTTTTCAATGTGTTCTAAATGAGAGAAAGGGAGACAAAAAAAATCTGTGGGTACGGTCTTCATTTTTTGTTTTTTAGTCGATTTCAGAATTTGTGCGATGCTCATTTTTTACGTACTCGGGCAGAATTGCTTCGAACTGTCAAACACTCTGTCGTTATTTTGATCATTGTTTTACGTATTTAGTGCTAATTACATCAAAATTCATTCTGATGACTTGTGCCATGAAAGGATGTTCAAATAGAACTGGAAAAGGGAGAAAACGCTTCAGTTATCACAGGTATTTATCAAATATTATAAATGTTCACATTAATACGTTTTTTTGTAGTTTTCAACATAAATGCACCACTATTTTTGTACAATCATTTGAGCAATTATTATAGCATTTGTTTCTGTGTAATTCAAATACCTTATACATTGGATTTATGTTATTTAAAACACTTTTTTTAAGAGTCAACCGACATCTGAAAATAATTCTATCCCATTTTATATCACCGAAATAATGTGAAATTGTCGTTTATTGAATGGAAAGCTAGGGTTTCCTAGGACAGCGGTGCCCGCATCTTAACGGCCGTAGTGAACGGTGATGCGGTGGACAGCCGTCGTAACAGTGACTTGAGAGCGGTTTCCTAGGGAAACGGAGTTAAATGGTATTGATAACACCGTTTTCCCAGAAAACCGCACTCTAGTCACTGTTACGACGGCTGTCCACCGCATCACCGTTCACTACGGCCGTTAAGATGCGGGCACCGCTGTCCTAGGAAACCCTAGCTTAACTAAAAGTGATGACAATACTTTTGCGCTATTTTTGAATGGTATTTTTATGACCACGTGTTGGGGCGGCTCTTACAATTAAGACTGCCAGGGCTGTGCATTACCTTAAAATATTACGTATTCACTTAAATATTATTTATTAGTGTAATCATTTTATCATTAAATTTATAAGCATAATATGGTTAATTAAGTTTTTTTTGTAAATAATAATATAAGGCGAATTTTGTAAAAAATAAGGCAAAATAAATAGATCCATGCGATAGGGCGGAACAATTGTCCCCTGGAAATAATAATTGGGTGTGTTCCAACCACCCTCTAGCCATTAATTTGAACAAAAAAAATATTTGGTACATGTAATAATTGGTGCCGTACCCCCATATTTTCAAAAACCTAACTCGCTATGGGTAAATATTTATTTATTTCATATTCATATACCATACAATCGGAAAAATCGGTGTACGTGCATGAGAAGATGTATGAATGTAAAGGAAGCGAGGTCTACGTGCAAAGACAGAGTGATATGGCGTTCTATCCTTTCTGCCTACCTCTTCGGTGAAACGGTGTGATTTCCTCAATTCACAAATCACTCTATCCAAAGATACATGTTTAAATATAACATTTAACACTTTGTATCCCGGAGCCGTGTAAACACGTGATTATATAACCATGCGTTGAGTCCCGGTCCCGAGTTTTCACGTGGTTTACCAACTGTCTAAAAAAGTGCATTTTATTGATATCTAGTTACTTTTATTAGTACTTTTTCGCTGCTGGTAAATCACGTGAAAACACGAGACCGGGACACAACGCGTGGTTATTATAATCATGTGTTCACCCTGGAACTGCTCCGGGATACAAAGCACAAAAAAGGAGTGAGACCCTGTATATGTGCGAACATTGCAATGTGTGGCTCTCCATAAAGGCCAATGTCGGCAAAACTATCATACAAACATGTTTTAATTAATTGTTTTAAATAAATATGAGAAGTTTCAATTATTTTAACCTAGTATTTTCATAATTATGACACTTTTAAGAAACCCTTCACAAAAAATTAAATTTCACAAAAATGGGCCGGGCACAGGGTAAATTCTATGTTTATTCGGCCGGTACTCTAAAGCTAGGGTTTCCTAGGTCAGCGGTGCCCGTATTTTAACGGCCGTAGTAAACGGTGATGCGGTAGACAGCCGTCGTAACGTCTACTAGAGAGTGGCTTCCTAGGGAAACGGTGTTAAATGGTGTTGATAACACCGTTTTCCTAGAAAACCACACTCTAGTCACCGTTACGACGGTTATCCACCGCATCACCGTTCACTACGGCCGTTAAAATACGGGCACCGCTGTCCTAGGAAACCCTAGCTTAAGTGTTAATAGAGATTACTGTTTTCAGTTCTCAAATCAAACAATGAATTTGTAAAATATTTTGGAATTGGAGACTCCGTTTAACCAGTTTTTAAAGATTTAAGTTACAACTTGCCGTCAGAGTTAGACAAAATTTCATAGAATCGGTTAATTTTCAAACTCAATAAATTTACTTTATTGTAGTTTGACTTTTTTATTATATGTAATTGCATATTTGTTTAATAAATTAATTTATTTACCCAACAATGTCATTTATAATGTTGATTATTGCTTACTTTTATTATGCAAAAGTGTTTTTAGTAAAATTGTTACTTAATTAAAATAAACGTTTTTATTATACTCCCTACCAATCTCTGTAAACAATCGCCTAAAGTCGTGCATTTGTGACAACCCTGTTTTATAAACATCTGGAAACGACCACGACCCCTTTTTAAAAATTCTTACAAACTTTGGAAAAGTACGGGCTCTTGAAGTATATACCTCTAAGGTGTTTAACCTGCCTTTTTATTTTATATTGTTAATGTTTTTCATTTCATTTTATGTTTGCACCACAACAGGCCAGGAGGCCCAATTACAGTGGTGAATTACATCACAGAACACCCAGGCATAAGAAAAATCACATTTTAATTTTTGTGTTCTCACCGGGAATCGAACCCGGAACCTTCCGTGCGTGAGTCGATGTTTTAAAGTTTGTTCTAAATACTCCCGTCGGGGGCGCCCTCTGTGATTTATCCCCTCAACCGTTCCCTCTATTGTGTCATGCCGGAGACCCCCATGGCGCACAATGTGGCCGATCCATTGGGCTCGCCTCTTTAAGAAGGTATTGATAGATTTATGAATTTCAAATTAAACGTTCCAATTGAAGAGCTTAATTATAAATGTTTAATGAAGCAGTTAAAATTAATATGTATTGGTGATAGAAGGGAAATCTCAGATTTAGTGCTGCTTTTTATGTTATTAAATAATGTTCTTGATAGTCCCAAACTTTTAAATTGTGTGAATTTTTATGTGACAGCGTGGGACGAGACAAAATACTACTTTTTCAGTTGATTTGCATAGTTCAAACCATACTAAATACTCACCTATTCCACGCTAGCAAACAAACAATCCCTTAAAATGCTTGGTTTTGTTCTTAGAAATGCCAAGATCTTTTCTAACACTCAGATTATGAGGACATTGTATAATTCCTCGGTAAGAAGTCGTTTGGAGTTTAGTTCCATTATTTGGTCGCCATATGAGACTCGATACTCTTTGATGGTGGAGAGAGTGCAGAAAAAATTTCTGCGCTATCTGTACCTAAAAGAGTGTGGATATTATCCTTGGCTCTTCCCAACCGACTTTTTACTGGAAATGCTAGGCTATCAGTCATTATGGAGGAGGAGGGACGTTCATTTGGGTGTTCACTTTTTCCAGGTGATCGGTGGTCGCATACATAACTCGGAAATTCTGATGGATGTAGGTCTGTTCGTACCTGATAACTATCTTCGACAAAGACAGCATCGATTGTTTTACCGACCGCGATGCAGAACCAACCTGCCAATGGTTATGCCGGTTGGTAGAGCAATCTTGCTACTTAATCGCATCACATCGCCTCGGATGTCGACATATTTCACGACAGTGGGCCTTCCCTTTGGAAAGCACTTTCTAACTTTTAATTTTTCTTTTTACATTTTGTTATATTATTTTAATAACATAACTATCTACTGTAATTTGTGATCTTTTATTGTATTTAGATTGAATTGGGTCTTTTTCTGTAATGTTCTAAATATCTGAATAAATAAATGAAATAAATAAATGAAACATGGAAATTTAGATTTATTTGATTTATCTTTATACAAATTAAAATCGTTACTTTTAAATCACTTCTTTTCTAAATTATAAAAACGTACTAAGTGTAATACTTGTTTTACTGTTTATACTGTGATACATTGCCTCTGTTACTTTAATTACTATATTATTTTTTATATTTTAAATCTTTATTGATTGTTTATTTGCTGCATACCTACGCTATAATTACTTCTTTAATTTTCTTTTGCTATTTTTTTATATTCTGCTAATTTTATGTATCGATATGTTCATCACTTGCATACAGGTGTTTTGTATTTTGTTTAATTATAATTGTTTTTTAATATTATTTTATATTTTGTCAAAGGCGTAAGCCATCGAATGAATAAATAAGATGAGATCGTATTCTACTTTTTGTAAACAGTGTTTACTAAATATTAAATCTAAACATATGGAGCTAAAAAGTCAAGTCTTTTCGTCATGTTGTTCTTATAATGATTGGAGGTACAGAGTGAGGTGGATACGATCATTAAAACTAGACAAGAGTCGACTAAATGAAATATTGTTTATTTGGTTACTTATTCTTTTTTTCTTATTATGAATCACTTTAATTATTTTAACTAATTTCACATTTTTTTCTGTATTTGTTGTGTTTTTTTTTTTAGTATGTTAGCATGTATTTTTTTTTGTAAATATCCCTTGGTAAAGAAACTGAAACTGAAGAAAATAAATACCGAAGGAGAGTAAAAAAAATACAAAAAAATAAAGAAGTAAAAAGGACACATTTTTTAATTCACATATAGCATTTTATTTGGAGACATTTAAAAATTGATTTCTAAAACATGAAAATTAAATATACTTACTTACTTATCGGGTCTGGACTTCGGACCTTGCCACTCCAGTGTGCAGCCACAGATATTGCCTTGTCAGTGGCCATCCTCAAATCATTATCATCACAAGTTAACTGCATTTGTTGGCACCGCAGCAGATGAGGATCATCCTGCACCTCTCCACAATCGCAGTTCATGTCATCTTCCTCCAGCCACCTCCGTTGATTGTATTTGAACCTAGACACCCCTATTCTTAGTCTATTCAGAACTTTCCACGTAGGGAAGTCCAAACTGTGGGCGGTGTTTGTGCTTTCAGATAGCATTATCCAGAGCCTATCGCCGAGTTCCCCTCTCCACAGATCTTCTCTGCGTTCTTCTGCACAGGTCTCCGAGTCAAGTGTGGTTTTGAGGAAACTCCTTCTCGATCCCAGTCTCGGAGGAGCCATTCGATGGTCGCAAAGGAGGTGTCTAGGGTCATGGATCTGTTTGCGTCTCTCTGGTGTCTACTGATACGTTTCTCCTGATGTTGGGTGGAGCGATTCCTATTATAGGATAAAGTTTGTGCAACGGTGTGGGCTTAAGGCAGCCGGACACTAGTCGCGCCATGTCATTTACAGCAATATACACTTGTTTGGCGAGTGCTGACTTCTGAAAAAAAAAATATTTGTCTCCAAATAAACTTCTTATATGTGTTTTACATTTCTGAAACTCTTTTTACGACGCAAAATAGCTGTCAGAATTAAACCGATCGTTAATTGTTAGATTTTTAAATATTTATATGTATATTTTTTAACATATTACAACAGAGATGAAGAACATTTAAGAGGAGGTAATATAGAAGTCCAGGCATCTACAGGGCTTATGACCTGTCAATGGCTGGTTTAAGTGGCCACTTTACACATTGTGTAACATTCACCATTCTGCCTATATTTGAACATCTATACAACATCTATGAACATCTATACAGTCATTGTCTACAAAAATTTGGACAAACTCAAAATATTGTTGATAAATTACCTGGTCCATGAAGAAGTATAGAAATTGAAAAAAAAAATATTTTCAGTCGTTGCCTAGTATGTAGGTGAAATAATTTAATTAAATGAATCTCACCCGCATAAATAAAGGTTTCAGCTCTTTAACTTCACAAACATCAACAGATGAAAGAATTGAAGGAATATAGATGTTCAAATATAGGCAGAATGGTGAATGTTACTCGGTGTGTAAAGTGGCCACTTAAACCAGCCATTGACAGGTCATAAGCCCTGTAGATGCCTGGACTTCTATATTACCTTCTCTTAAATGTTCTTCATCTCTGTTGTAATATGTTAATACAAACAGCTCCCCAGGGAGTTGAATCCAGTCATTGTCTACAAAAATTTGGACAAACTCAAAATATTGTTGTATATTTTTTATTTAAAGGATTAACCCGCTAAGCCTCCTTTTAGAGGCTTGTCAGCAGGTGGAAAAGAGGAGATATGGAAGGAGGTTATGCAAAATACACCACAACACCCAGACCAATTGAGAAAAAAATCTTTCTTGATCATTTTTTTTGCAACTGACGGGAATCGAACCCGCAACGCCAGTTTCACAGTTAGCCATCCAACCAACTGCGCCACGGCGCTTGTCCATATAAATATTTACTACGCAATCATACAGTATGTGCTGCAGTATGGAATCATAGGCTGAGGAGGAGCTCACAAGACAAATGTACGTCCATTTTTGATTGCCCAAAAAAACCATCGCTAAAATTACATTTAAAAAACGTAGAAGTTACCATTTAAATAAAAATTTTAAAGAACTTAATATATCTTCAATTAATAACATCTTTAAAAAAGCATCTATTATACAAACATTTTTAAAAAAACTTTCACTCTAAAAAAGTTTTCTCTCTGTCAAAGAGGTAGAAACGTTATTATTTATAATGTCCGTACCAACCATTGTGTAATTTTATAGATGTTTGTAAAAAAAATAATAGTTTTGTATATAATAATACGGGCAGTAGTGTAGCGTTACTGTCAGTGTCAGAAATTAGAGCTCGTTTCGTAAAGCGGGTCAGCTCTTTTGAAGACTGTCTGGGATCAGGTTATTTACTGTAACATCATGGCTTAAAGCTTGTACCAACAGATAATTTAATATGGCAATAGCCCTGTAGATGCCTAGACTTCTATATTACCTTCTCTAAAATGTTCTTCATCTCTGTTGTAAAATGTTAATATTGACAGCTCCTCTGGGCGTTGAATCCAGTCCTTGTCTACAAAAATCTACAGACAAACTTAAAATATTGTTGATATCTTGATCAGTTTTGTTTGATAAAAGGTAAAGTGTTCAGTTTTACGCTTTATCTGCCAGTCCGGGAAAAGTAAAATATTTTATATGATGTGGCAACGTTTGGGAGGGTTTGGAAAGACAACCGTTAAAAAAATTAATTATATAATGGTATTTTGGATTTTTAAGCAAAAATGAATTTTTTTCTCGCGTTCGTAAATAAAATTAAAACTTAATTGTACCAGGCCCCGTGGTCAAAAATATTAAAACGTTTTTCATATTTGTGACATTCTTTTGTCAAAATTGACAATTTCTAAATGAAGGACTCGTTTTGAAAACATCAAATGTCCAAAATTTTCCAATACCGTATTTTTGGATTTTATTATTCTGTTTATAATTTCATACAATTGTTCTTTCCAAATATTTCTAAAAAAAACATACATCAAATCCACCGTTAAAAAAAAAATGTTTTTATGAAAACGTCAACTATCCACATAAATTTGTTTGAATGAACTGGAAAAAACATTTTAGAGGATGTGTGGCGCTGGTAATTTTAATAAATAGGTATTAAAACATTGTTTTTCAGTCGCTGTCTCACAAATGCTTTTTCGATAAACTGTGAAAAAGACAAGTGCACGACGGACTGATTGTGCCTAAAAAAGACAAAATTGACGTGTCATTGTCCTGTTTTCCGCACCCCAGAAGAGAACTGATTAAAATGAAATTTTCTGTATCGGTTACTTTTGCGTTTCTCAAAGTACTAAAGTTATTGTTTTTTGTTTTTTTTTGTAATTTTGCAGAAAGAAATCTTTGCGTTCTAACGATTAACTCAAATATTTCAATTTATAAGGTCATTTTCAACGAGTTGTAAGTAACTCAAAATAAGAAAACGGGAATCAAGTTGGAGTAGAGTGAGGTTCGAACCTCGGACCTCTGATCCGTGAATCCGCAGCAATAGCCACGGGACCACAACTCAATTTGTACAGCGCCAGCGTACGCTTCAAGACGGCTTTTTAGGGTTTTTGGATGATCTTAGTTCTCATGATAAACTATTTATAAAAAAAACAAAACGACAGGAACACGTAAATAGTAAATATTTATGGTGTGTATAAAGTCAATGCCCTGGTACTATAATCCAGGGTAAAAATACGGAATACGTTTGTATGAAGAAAAATCAAGCGGCGTTTCCTCTTAATTAACATGTTTCTCTCAATTATTTCCTAGTAATAAATTATACGTAAAGTGGACTCCTTAGTTTTAGAAAATTATATTTATTTCAGTGCCTGAAATATGTTTACTTGAATAGGGAATTGTTTGGTAATAACTAAATCGTATTAGCAATAGATCCGATAGTGTACTGTCAGTTCCAGGATGCAGAACTAAGTTCGCACAGAGGCACTCCTTACATGTGGGTCCAAGATCCTTCAATCTTCTAACTAAGGAACTACAAAGCATCAAATCATCGGTACAGTTTAATGTAGGGTTGAAGTCTTGGATTAGTATGAAAGGAACAGATAGATACCTTCTTTAAAATATAAATAAATAAATGCATACTGCAAATAAATCATGTTTTCGTAATATCAGCAGATGTTAATTTCGTTTTTCTTTTCTTTTTCTTTTCTTTTCTTTTCATGGTCATGTCATACCATATTATAATTTACTTTTTTTATTATTACTAAAACATATAATACAAAAAATACATATTATACTCCCAGGAGTTATTAGAAACTCATTTGGGACCGTACATAAGAAAAAACCTTTTTTTGACAATACATAAAATCATACAAATTAATACATCCGAAATAAAAAGAAAATATTATTGTATAAGAAACATAAAACACCATCTTATATAAACTACATTAATAATTATCACAATCAAAAAGATTCAAGAAATATTTTTTAATTGCGACACTTCTGGATTTTTTATTCAGTTTTTCGTGTCTTAGCTCATCAGGCAGTTAGTTATTAATATGCTATGAACTTTTTAACAATTAAAAAAGGAATGGCCCACGCTCAGACGATGAAGTGTTTGTGGGCATTTTTTCCAATTTATGTTATTGCTTAATTTTAAGATGTATTTTTCTAAAGTGCATTTTTGTAATTATATTTCTAAGTTAATATATGTATGGAAAAAGATTTTTTTTTAAAAAAACTACCTCTAGTAGCGGGACTATCACTTATTTTTTGACAGTCGAAATGGTAGTTTAGAGTCTCCTTAGTCTTTTATACATTAACATATAATGAATTCACTTTGTTTGAGTTTTGGCAGTGTTAACTGAATATTTTTTCAAATCTAAATATGAGGAATTGAACTACTATATAAGTTTCTGAAAAACCACTATTTTTATTTTAACCATTCATAACGATTTCTTCATATCAACAATATTTTGAGTACGTTCAAATTCAACAATTTTTTGTAGACAAGAACTGGGTTCAACCCCCTAGGGAGCTGTTATTTATTTTATTTTATTTATATATACGCCCAATGGGCATTTTTAAGGACATATTTATGCATAGAAAATTATTATAATAAAATAAGAAAGACTCAATGGTATATGCATAGTAGACTTTGTGGGAGTGGAAGCGTTTAAAGTAAGACAACTTGTTATCAAAGAAATCAAGACTGGTAAGTATGTTTGTTGGCAGACCTAAGAATTCTGGGCATAGGAGAATGAGTTGAGAATTTTAAATAGTACTAGAAGGTCGAATTTATTTCGACGGTCTTGAAGAGAAGATATATTTAAGGTAGTTTCTAACTTATTATGCGTATATTAGTCTCTGGATAAGCCCAACCTCCAGCCTATCTTTCTCAAAAATCGATGTTGAACTGATTCAATATTCTTAATGTGAACATCATAATATGGAGACCAGATAACAGAGAATACTCTAGGTGCGGGCGAACTAGGGAACCGAAGAGAGTTTTAAGAGTATTGATATTTTTGAAGTCAGTTGTGTTTCTGTTAATAAATCCATGGAGTTTCAAGGATTTATTGATAACGTGTTTAATATGAATTGTAAAAGAAAGTATAATACCTAAATCTTGTATACTAGACACAGACGATAATATTCAATTGTTCAGTGAGTAGTCGTATATGATTGGATTTTCGAGACGAAAAAATCTCATATCCTTGCACTTACCTAAGCTGAGATGTAGCTTATTGGATGAGCACCAGGTGCTAAAAGACAGTAAATTAGATTGTAATAGTTGAACAATCGGAAGGGCTGTCAATGTCAATATGAACGTATTTCAACAGAGACAGAGAAAAGTTTAGAGAAGGAAATATCGAAGTCTAGGCATCTACAAGACTTATGACCTCTCATTGACTGGTTTACACTATGTGTAACATTCATCATTCTGCCTATATTTTAACATTATTCCTTCAATTCTTCTATCTATTGATGCTTGTGAAGTAAATGAGCTGAAACCTTCGGGGGGTAAGATTCATCTGATATTCCGCATACTCGGCGACGCCTGAAAGTTTGCCCAAATTTTTGTCTACTCACTCACAACTCGACAAGAAAAATTTAGACAAACTCGAAACATCCACATGGTCCCAGAAGTTTAGTATTTAAATGTAAAAAAATATATTTTTATATATTCAGGCGTCGCCTAGTATGTGGGTGAAATAATTCAATCATATAAATTCCACCTACATCAATAAAGGTTTCAGCTTAACTTCACAAACATCAACAGATGGATGAAATGAAGGAATATAGATGTTCAAATAAAGGTAGAATGGTAAGTGTTACACAGTGTGTAAACCAGCCAATGACAGGTCATAAGCCCTGAATATTTATTTATTATTTATTTATTATATATACGGCTTAAGCCAATTTCAACAGTTACATGAAGAAACATAAATGCAAGAAACTAAACAAAAAGAACATAAAACTATTTAGCAAAGACAAACAAGGGCAAAACAATAATTGAATGCAATATATTCATAAAAACGAAAGACTTAAGACTAAGCTAAACCATGCCAATCCAACTTCATTCCACACTGTTAAGTCGCGAAGAGATCAACGAAAAGCCGGTAGATCTATCCCAAAGAATTCCAAGTCGTGTGATGAATTGAGTAATCTACACATTCTGGACATTGGGGCATAAAAACCAAAGTTGCTCTTAGAAGATTTTATAAATAGCAGATTTTGACTTCTGGTGACACGGTTGGGAACATGAAAAGAAATTGATTGCAACAGAGATGGGACATCACTTAAAGCATTGAGTATTTCGAAAATGCATATAAAGTCCATCTCAGTTCTACGTCTTTCTATGCCTAGACTTCGATATTCCCTTCTCCATCTCTGTTGCAATATATTAGTTTCTTCATTGATTGTCTTCAATCCAAATATTGTCTAAAAACAACAAATGTCACACTCACATTTTGTTTATTATTTAAATATACATCCATTATTTAAATCATTTTCATGTCTTATACACTGCACTGAAAGTAAAAAATGCTGATTTGTGACATTTTAGGTTTTTAAAACAAGGACTTCAATTGTTCATGGAGCTGTTGCATCTTTGGCTCCAGATTCCCAGCTGAGCGCGAAGCGAACTGAAAATTCTTTTGAAGCCACAAAGTACTCTTGATTTAAAAATCTAAATGAAAAAATCCAGAAATCTTTATTTCCCGAGGCTTTATTTCATTCCATTGAAACAATCCACAAATTCTTCTAAGAAATGATTCAATTTAAAAACGACTCCTTTGATATTTCACTTAGTTTTTATTGATAATTTTTTGCTGAAACAGTTCGTTTTTAAAAAAAAAAAAAAGATTTATTTAGTACATATATGTATTGTCGGCCTCGTGGTGTAATGGTCAGCGTGTTTAGCTACAATGTAAGAGGTCTCGGGTTCGATTCCCGGCATGGTTGAGATGAAATATTTCATGGTCCTTGGACTGGTACCTGAACCGTAAGACTGATCATCTCACCTTCATGCAATAAAAATGATCAAGAAACGCTGCGATTGGTTACCAATGCAGTGCTCTATGCACAATTAGGTGCGTAAAGGGAACGATGATGATATCTATAAAACTATATAATCGGGTTGTGGTCCGGTGGCTAGTGTTGCGGACTCACGGGCCGGAGGTTCGAGGTTCAAACCCCACTCTACCCTAACTTCATTTTAATTTTCTAATAGTGAGTTATTTACAACTCGTTGAAAATGGCCATCAAAATTGAAATATTAGGGTATTTAGAACGCTAATATTTCTTTTTTGTTCAAAAAATAAAATAAAAAATATTTATTTATACACACTGTATAATTGATATCAAGAAGTGGATAATAGGGGTGAGTTGCGCACAGATTGATATGTGTATGTGACCAAAAAAGTATGTTTTCATTTGTATTGTTATTTTATATACAATATTTTGAGTTTGTCCAAATTTTTGTAGACAAGGACTGGATTCAACTCCCTGGGGAGCTGTTTGTATTAACATTTTACAACAGAGATTAAGAACATTCAAGAGAAGGTAATATAGAAGTCTAGGCATCTACAGGGCTTATAACCTGTCAATGGCTGGTTTAAGTGGCCACTTTACACACTGTGTAACATGCACCATTCTACCTATATTTGAACATCTATATTTCTTCTATTCTTTCATCTGTTGATTTTTGTGAAGTTAAAGAGCTGAAACCTTTATTTATGCGGGTAAGATTCATCTAATTGAATTATTTCACCAACATACTAGGCAACGCCTGAAAATATTATTTTTTCAATTTCATGGACCAGGTAATTTATCAACAATATTTTGAGTTTGTCCAAATTTTTGTAAGCAAGGACTGGATTTAACTCCCTGGGGAGCTGTTTATATTAACATTTTACAACAGAGATGAAGAACATTCTCAAACCAGCCATTGACAGGTCATAAACCCTGTAGATGCTTAGACTTCTATATTACCTTCTCTTGAATGTTCTTCATCTCTGTTGTAAAATGTTAGTTTATATACTTTTTAATTTATTGAAAAAAAATTTTTAAAAATTTCAAATTTTTAGTACATACTTTAACAGGTAACGTTTGCTACTCGTCACAGAGAATATTGCAACCAATCTTTATAATTTTGTCTATGGCGAACGCATCTACCGATGTAGCTTTTTTTCTAAATTCCACGCGAAGCAATATTTCAAGAAATGTGCCACCTTGAGCGTCAGTGCTTTAGATGACTTAAAATCGAGCAAATCCAATATCTAGACAGTCCATTTATCTTTGAATAAAATCCACATCCAATCCTTTTTTATATTTTAACAAAACATGTATATTTTATTCAATAACTTTAGACTTATGTGACTATAAGTTACACAGCCAGCGCCACGTTATTTATTTATTTTTATTTATTTTTTTATTTTATTAGGTAAACTAACAGTATGTACACATATATTGCCAATTTCTTTGTATATTAGTGTAAGAAACTCATGCACATACCAAAAAAATGTTTACACTTAATACAATAATTTAAATTATGTTCTATATAATAAATGTAAAAGAAGCGAAATTAAAAAATATTTATACAATAATAATGTTAAATGTCTGCTTCTCTCAAAATTTCTATAATTTTTTACCTAAATTTACATGCATTATCACAAAAAATATCAGCCTCGGTAAATATATTGTTAAATTGGTCGCATATTCTAGGTATTGTAGATTGTTGAAAATAGTTTGTTGACGTGTTTGCAGTGTAAAACAAAAGATTTTGTCTTGTCGGTCTAGATGGCACACGGAATGGAAGTCTTTCTAGTAGGCTAGGAGAATCAATTTTATTATTTAATAATTTGAATAAAAATAACTGGTCCAACATTATTCTTAGATTTTTAAGAGAGTTTATTCTATGGTACTGCATACTTTAAGGATGATTAGAAAAGTTAATGTTTAACCGGTAGTCGACCTGCTTAAAAAAATTTTGTTGGACCCTTTCTAGTCTATTAATACTTACATTATAGTAAGGTGACCAAATAGGAGTACAGTATTCTAGCTGGGGACGAACAAATGTTTTGTAGAGTTTTTCATATGTCTCTGCATGTTTAAAAGGTTTTGATACTAATAAGTCCAACCAATTTATATGTTTTTTTTAGGACCGATTCAATATGAATATTAAACATTAGTTTCGAATCAATAATAACACCTAATTTTAATCATATTGATTCAATTTGAATGGTTCAGGAGTCCGGATTAAAATGTGATCCATAAATTTATTATTGCACATTATTAAAAAAGGCAATAAATGGATTTTGTTTAACGGACAATGAAACTGTCATATGGTTTAAGATGTGGGTTTATTATGAAAACGTTCTGGACGATAAGGTCATGGCTTGGAACGGATGCATCAATCACTAGACCTGATCAAATCCAACCAGATGACCCATGACTTCAAATGAAACACTTCAGATCATCGTAGACTTGCCAAAATATTTTTTTTCAAAACTGGTAATCGAAACTTACTAATTTAGCCATGTTGTTTTATTGATGCCAGATTTCGGTCAAATATAGTAACATTGAATATTCCACAATGTTTAAGTATGTCAAATGCTTGCAGACTGGCTGGATTTCCTCTCTGGGGAGTTATTCATATTTAAGTTTATTTCAACAGAGAGGGAAAACATTTTGAGAAGGAAATATGGAAGTCTAGCGTTGCCTAGTAGGTGATTTGGTTCCGCCGGATAAATCTCACCCACGTGGTAAAGGTTTCAGCTCAGAAAAGTCAACAGATGGAAGAATTGAGGAAATGTGGATGTTCAAACATGGGCAGAATGGTGAATGTTACACAGTGTGTAAAGTGGCCACTTAATAAATATGTACATCTCCCCTCCCCTCCTTACCCTCTCTTCAAGCATTTTTGTCACTATCCCGCCCAATTTACAGTAACTTAATGTTCTTAAAATAAATATTTAAAAAATCTTTGATTATTGAGTACATGAAAATAACATTTTTATACGTATAAATTGTATTTTTTTATTTGATATGTAATATATTTTCTTTACCAACTTTGTATACTATGTGGAAATCTATTATTTGTTTTGAGTTTATACACTATATCTGTTTGTTTACTTAAAATATGTATGTAGAACTGTTGATTTCCCAAATAAAATAAAATAAAATAAAATAAGCCAGCCAATGACATGTCATAAGCCCTAGACTTCCATATTTCCTTCTCAAAAATGTTTTCCCTCTCTGTTGAAATAAATTTAAAAATGAACAACTCCCGGGAGGAAATCCAGACAGTCTGTAAGTATTTGGACATACTCAAACATTGTGGAACATGGATGTATTTCATATTCATTTATTTCCAGTGAAATAATCCTTGCTATCTTATTTTCATTGAATGTAAATTAATTTCATTAGCAGTTACTTGGCGTTTTTTGTCGTTCCAATTAATGGCCATTTTTTCCAACGAATTCGGCGTTATTTCTGAAATGGTTTGTGTTATATTGGCTTCCAATGCACTTAAAGTTCAGAAATATTTTGAGTTTGTCCAAATTTTTGTAGGCAAGAACTGTATTGAACTTGGATGAACTGTATACACCAATAGGATCATTGGCAACAATCAGTATTGTTTCACACCCTGTGAAGGTACAACTGATTATATTCATGGCCTGTGACAGATACTGGAAAAGTTTCAAGAATACAATATGGACACTTACCACCTGTTTGTCGACTTTGAGGCAGCTTATGATAGTGTAAACAGATATGAACTTTATAAAGCAATGTCTGAGCTAAGTATCCCAAATAAGCTGATTAGACTTGTAAGTACAAGAATGAGCCTAACCATATCCAAAGTAAGGATCGATAAAGATCTCTAAAAACCTTTCCAGACGTATACGACAAGGGGGTGCGCTGGCATGTCTTCTGTTTAATATATCCTTAGAAAAGGTGATCAGGGACTCAAAAATAGAAACCGGGGGTAATATCTTTATCAAGTCAGTTTACCTGCTCGCCTGCGCGGACGACATTGACATCATTGGAAGATCTTTCCAAGCCATCCGCGAAGCGTTTATAGTGCTTGAACTAAGTGCAAGGAAAATGGGACTCATCCTTAATGGGGACAAATTAAAATTGATAATTACCTCCTAAACCCTCGGCATAACCGCCTACACCGTCACAGCGAGAAACAACAGATCTGAATTGATCAAATCGTTTACATACCTAAGTTCCATAGTCACTAGTGACAACAATACAAAGGAAGAAACCAGGTGGAAAATAATGGCTGCCAAACGTTGCTACTACGCGCTTCAGAAACAATTACGGTCTAAACTAATACGAAAAGTACTAAAAAAATACTGAACAAAACTCTGATTAAACTAATTCTGACTTATGCTACCGAAACCTGGGTTATGACAAAGAATATTGAGGGAACCATTGCAGCTCTCGAAAAAAGAATCCTCAGAGTTGTCTATGGCTTTGTGAGAGAAAACAATTATTGGCGTCGTCGCTACAATTCGGAACCCTTTTAATACCTATTCACCGCTCCATTTTTTTCCTCTCTTTCTCAGCTGCTCAATTGTGGAATTGTCTACCTATCTATATCATTCTTCATTCACATTTGAATCACGATTGAAATATCACTTCTTGCTCCTCCCTCTTCCATTCCCTCTTCTCTTCATAGTATAGTGTAGATAACATATTTAGTCAATTTTTATTTATTTATGTTTTCTTTCGTTTTTATCAGGGCATAAACTTTCAATCTCTCTCGCTTCTTTATGATATTCTTCACAACCCTTGTGCTCTAAAATATATTGCTGAGAATTCTATTTACCTTTCTGATGATGGTATTTTGCTTCGCTCTTCTCAGGAGAAAACATTGTCCATTCCTCGACATAGCACATCATTGTTCAGCTATTCCTTTTTTATTCAAAGTGCTAGACTTTAGCTACATTTTCATACAAAAAATGTACCTTCTCTATCCACCTTCAAGAAGTGCCTGAAACATTACTACATATCTTTAGACCCCTGATCTCCTTTCATTTTATTGTTTTTTTCAAATACTTGTTTTTCGTTTCTTTTCTTTCCTAGGTTCCTCTTTCTTTCTTCTTCTAAACTCATTACCTGATTCCACATTACTCATCCCTTAATATAAACCACATAATATACTTTTATTTGAGTTGATATGTGCAATATTGTGCAAGCTTTATCTCTCCATTAAAAAACAGCTGTTATTTTTAAGTAATTAGTTTTTTTTGGGTATGTATCAGTTGATTTTGGCTAACTCTTCTTTTGACCAAACTGTTTTTTTGGCGACCAGAAGATATTGTTTTTAGCTATAAGTCAATCAAAGCACTTATTTTTTGTACTTTAAGATTTAAACAAATAAATATGTAAGTATAGCTGAAACATATTTCATACCCCGTGTACAGACTCGACTTAGTGAAATATTATAATGTTAACCGGCCGGTGGTCAGAAAAGTTCGCGCCTACGAGTATATGCTGATAACCTAATTTCATTCAAACGAAATTTCGTTCGCGGGAAAAGGGAGTATCGATTGACCCGAAGGGTGCGTGACTTCCGGACCAGCCTGTACTTTATTAAGTAAAAGGTTGGGTACATAAATATACCCGTAAGCTTGTTACTCAATTTGGCGTGAATACGCATAACATAGCCAACCCTACAAAAAAATACAGCTTGTAAATTAAATAAGCTATGCATTATTTTTTTTAACAGTTTTTTTTTAAATGCGCTTTTCTGTCATCTGTAATTCTGTAATCTGGTGAAAATCGTATCTCAGCAAGTATTAAGATTGTTTAACATTTTTCTAAATAAATAGCCTTAAAAAAACTCCTTTACTTTACATACCCAGGGCCCATACCCTTATTACAATTTTTATTTTTTATTTTATAAATTTATTGCAAAAAAATAGTATACATATTTAATAACAGGGAAACTATAGAACTAATCAATGTAAAATGAAAACGGAGTGTTCTCTGTTTATGATAGTCTCCATCTAACATGGCCCGGCCTGTTCTAAGATGGAGAGTTTTTATCTTTAGAGCATAGAAAAGAGTATGCAATGGAAAGTTAACAAAGTTATCTTTACTTGTCTATAAAATAAAATAAAAAAATTCACGTAAATGAGTATATTTGTAATAAAATTTGAAGTTTTTTCGTCAGTAACCCGTTATTGAAAATGTTTTAAAAACTGTATAATTTATGAATATTAAATCTGACATACAGAATATTCGCAAAGGCAAAAAAAATAAGAGTAAAAACTCTACAGGAAATAATTTTTTTTTTTTTAAATATTTGATGCACTAACTTTGTGGTTATTTATAAATATACAATTAAAATTAAAATAAATTATTTTCAAATTTTGACTTCTGGCGACATGGTTGGGAACGTAAAAATAAATTGATTGCTACAGAGATCGGACATTACTTATAGCATTGAGTATTTTAAAAATACATTTAAGGGTCATCTCCGTTCTACGTTTCTCTAATAAAGACAGATTAAGATTAAGCATTTTCAAGCATATGCTCATTCTTAGTCTTAAAGATGGGGGTCAGTTCTATACAAGCTCCTGACATCACTGCGACCTGAGAAGATCTATTGTGACAGGTCTCTGTGAATAGTTCTCCCTCTCCAAGCCCAGTTCCGTAAAGTATCGGATTCTTAGGTAGACTTTTGGAAATTACCTAGACGGTACGCTTAACGATCGTCTGTATGTATCTACCGATCAACTACAAAGCCGGCTCCTTTAACGTCTCGGAAAGATAGTAAAACAGATGGATAAAATATAATAACTAAATTTATTTCAACAGAGAGGGAAAAAGTTTTCGAGATTTAAATACGAACAACTCCCTAGGGAGGAAATCCAGCCAGTCTGCAAGCATTTGGACATAATCAAACATTGTTATAATAACTGAATTTATTTTTTACAGTGGTAACTTCCTTACGCCGAAATACTCTTATATGTTAATAGGACAGAACCTAGAGACATTATTTTCATATCTAGGCGTTCGTTTTATTAATGTGACAGTTATGTCAGAATTCAATTCAACTTCAAAACTTACTTATTTCTCTCTCATATTTTGAATAGGCTTTTAAGAAAAAAAATACTTACCTCAAAACGATTAAAATTTTTAATAAATCATAAATAAAGAAAAAAATTATGGGTGGAATTTTTTTGAAACTTTCAATGCGTAGATAAATGTATCGAGGGGTTCTAGACCCGTTGGTATAAAATGATGTACTTACATCAAAACTTGATGGTGGGGGTATCGGTACTATTCCTTCGTAGTCGGTCGGGAGACTTTTATCTTCAACTATGACGTTATACTGAAGCTATGTCATTTTAGAGCTTAGATATGTGTACCGTACGTACGCTTCCCCTTGATTCATAACGATGTACCTACCCAAAACTTGAAGGTTGGGTCGGTAGTATATTTTTATAATCGCTAGAGGGAATTTATCTTCAACTATACCGTCAAGATATGACGTCTTTACCTTCTCTTCATAATCGAGGCCCAGCTTTAACCAGTGTTCCCCCGAGGATAAGGCTTCTTCTATGATGTAAAGCATTACATTCACATAGAATGTGTACAGGTATTTCCTCGTCGGCACTGCAGAGCCTACATCTAGAAGTTTGGGAAAGGTTCATCTAGCAAGGTGTTTGTCCCATCTGCAGTGCCTTTGGCGGGCTCTAATGATTACCCTCAATTAATGAGGCTGAGATTTATTTGCTCGAAAGCAAACCTTTTCGAGTTCCTTTGTCGTATATGCCTAGTTTGAATATTATTTATTTATTTCGACGGCTTACGCTTTTGAAAAAGTATAAAATTATATTGAAAAACAATTACAATGAAACAAAACACCTATACACAAGTATAGAAAATACAGATAAATAAAAAAATGAAAACATAAAATAAAACCAGCATAAAACAAAGAAATAATAAAAGAAAATTAAATAAAAAATAATAACATAAATATGCAGAAAATCAACAATAAATTAGGAGTTTAAATATAAAAAGTATTGAAGTAACAGAGGCGATGTTCTAGTATCAAAAAACAGTAAAACAAGTGTAACACGTGGTACATTTTTATAATTTAAAAAAAAAAAAGTTTTTTTTATTTATTTACAATTTAAAAAAACCCGTTAGGGTTACATAAGAAATTTAATATTGTCTAGTCATTTTATGTCTCGTCTAGTCTAGTTAGTTCAGTCATCATGTGCTTTTTTAGATTGATTTTAAATTTGTCCCCAGTAAAAGTTTTCAAGTAGTAAGGTAAGTCGTTGTAGTGTTTAAGTCCATTATGTAGTATTTTTGACTGTCCTGTGTTTGTCTTTGCTTTTTCAATATGATAGTGTTGTTGTTGTCGGGTGTTATATTTGTGTATGTCAGCATTTTTGACTAATATTATGTCGTCGTCTTGTATGTTTCCCAGTGTTATTTTGTGCACAATTTTTAAGGTCTCAATTTTAGTCAAGTAGTTTATGTCAAACTGGTGTGTTTTTTTGGACAGTTCAGTCGTAGAGGTCAGGTAGGGTAGGTTGTATGTTAGTTCAAGAATTTTATTTTGTTGTCTTTGTATTCTTGTTATGTCTGTCTTGTTACCAGTTCCCCAGAAGGCGATCATGTAACTCAATTTACTTTTGACATAGGCTTCGTACATCATAATTTTTTCCTTTCTTGGGGATAAAATCTTTAATTTTGTAGAAGAGGCTATGTAGTGATGCCATTACTTTAGTGAGACCGTCTATGTGTTTTGTCCATTTTAATTGTCTGTCCATTGTGAGTCCTAGGTAAGTCACATGTTCTAGTTCTTTAAGAGTTTCGTTGTTTATTTTTATGTTCATGTTATGGTTCTTCTTTTGTGTTTCGAAATGTATTATATTGATTAAAAAGTAATGATTTTTATTTGTATTAAGATAAATTAAATAAATCGAAAATTCCATGTTTGTTTGCTACCGTGGAATAGATGAATATTTAGCATAGTTTGAACTATGCAAATCAAGAGCAAAAGAAGTAGTTTGTCTCGTCTCACGCTGTCTCACATAAAAATTCACACAATTCAAAAGCTCGGCACCGAAACAAAACCAGCAATCTGATCTGTTCCATGTATCCGAAGGGGTTTTCCGGAGCAGGATTCTCCTACTACTTTGACAAAAGTATATTTAATGTATTTTTTCTTGTTATAATATGTACGTCTTAAATTTAAGTTTGTTATGTACATGTTGTTTTTTAAATAAATGAATTGAAAAATAAATAAATATATATTTTTATTTTTGGCTTGGTTTGATAATCTTTCAGCAAACATTTTTTTTTAAATATCATTGATCTTCCTCATTAATAAATAAATGATTATAATATACCCAAAATATTGTTCGTATAAAACTTCTACTAAAAACATAAAAAAATGAATGTTTAAAAAGAAAACATGATTCCTTTTTGTTTTTCATTTGGTTGTTTCATGCATAGCCAGTACGCATATTTATAAGCTTGTAAACACAGGTAGGTACCTATATATTAACTTTTTTAATGGGGTTGGATATTTTTTGAATATTTCGCCTTTTATGCGCCCAATTTACTAAACATATATTTATATATGTAAAAAAATATTAGAAGGGAGTTATATATGGTCACCACGCCTTCAATCCTCGATTTCTACCACGTCAGTCATATTTCATTCAATAATTAGGGGAATGTTTTTATTTTGAGTGGAAATATAATATACCGTTTGCCTGATATTTATTGCAACAGAGAGGGAAAATATTTTCCAGGACGAAATGTGGAAGTCTATTTATTTATTAACTAATAAAAAATAAAATTTACCCGGAAACCCTTTCTTTTTGTTCTATGATGAAAAAAGACTCTCATAAAAGTTGAATATTAAAAAAAAAAACACTTTAAGGGTCGCTCCCGAGCTTTTAACTTTTAAATTTATTGAGGATTTTGTGTTTTATTTGTAATTATTATTATTTTTTGTATGAAGAAAACATGCAGTCATACTTAATTTATATTAAAAACATATATATTCAAGATATTTCTATAAAATTAAATTATACTAGAAAACACCAAAATTACATTAAATTATTAGTTCAGTTACTTAAATAATTACGTCCATACATTATTTTCCATACTATTGCTATTTTCGCATCACTTCTTCGCATCAATGGAACACGCGCTTGCAGAGCAGCGCTTCAGCAATTTGGAGGAAGTTGGAAAATGGCTCGACGAATGTTTGCCGCAAAAGACAAAAAGTTTTTCTGGCATGGTCTCACCTGAAAGACGGGCGAAGTTTGTTGAAGCCGATGGCTAATATTTTGAATAAACAAAAAATGAATTTCTCTTGAATAGTACGTGTTTTCCTTACCACAAAAACCGACAAAAACTTATGCGTACACCTGGTATAACATTTGACAATTCATTGTTTTAGCTTATGGTTTATATTGTCACAAAGAAGCTTTTTCCTTTTTTTAAATGTAGTTCGGCCCGAACACATTGATTCTATTCTGCATTTTTTCTCAGTGTCGGGGTCTAGCTTCTGAGCGATGGTACTGTCCAAGTATCTGAACTGTTTCACTCTCTCAATATTGATACTCTTATGTTGGAAATTTGTATTTCAATAACTCTCTCGGCTAAAAACCATAAGTTAAGTTTTGTTTCCATTAATATTTAAACAATCTTATCAAGCAGTTCTTGAAGGTCTTGTATATTGTCTGCAATTAAATTAGTGTCATATACACATCTTATATTATTAATGGTTACACCGTTTACCTTCACACCGAGATTCGTATCAGTCAGCGCTTCTTTGACGACCAAGTCAAAATATAGTTTAAACGAAGTAGGCGAGAGAACACAACCCTGTCGGACCCTTTGCTGAACGGGAATACCTTGTGACATTTTCCAGATTTATAAAAGTGATCATGCAGAACTATTTAATACATTATGGTGGAATAAATATAGTACCTATTCAATGATTAAGGCGTTTCTTAAGCTGAATGTTATGTTATAAAAACAAGTTGTCTGCACATAATATATTCATAAATTTGACACAGGCGTGTCATAATGACATGGTGATGTTTGCATATTTTAACACCATTATAATAATTCACTTAGTTTTTAATGTATACAGTTTAATCACAAAATATGTGTAATGTACGTGATAAGTTTTTTGCCTTATGCACATTGGTTTAAATGCGATTTCTAGTGAGATCAAAACAATTAAATACATTTATTTATTTCAATTATCCGACAAAATGAATACAAATATTTACAAAGTTTACAAAAAATTATCAGGTGTTAGCATATTAATAAATAATAAAATTGATTCTCCTAACCTACTAGAAAGACTTCCATTCCGTGTGCCATCTAGACCGACAAGACAAAATCTTTTGTTTTACACTGAAAACGCGTCAACAAACTATTTCAAACAATCTACAATACCTAGAATATGCGACCAATATAACAATATATTTACCGAGGCTGATATTTTTTGTGACAATGTATGTAAATTTAGGTCAAAAATTATTGAAATTTTGAGAGAAGCAGACATTTAACATTATTATTTTATAAATATTTTTTCATTTCGTTTCTTTTACATTTATTATATTGAACATAATTTAAATTATTGTATTAAGTGTAAACAATTTTTTTGGTGTGTGCATGAGTTTCTTACTCTAATATACAAAGAAATTGGCAATATATGTGTACATACTGTTTGTTTACCTAATAAAATAAATAAATAAGTTATGTACGTGTTTGTCCAAATTTAAAAATAGGCACCAAAAGTTTAAAAAAAAAATAAAGGTTGTACGTCATCCAAAAGAAAATTTTCTGCTCTACAAGATATTGTATTTGCTTTTACGTTACATATTTTTATTTTTTATTCCAAATAAAATGTCAAGTAGACAAAAGTAAGCATTTTCGACACGTCATTTTGTTCGCGTCGCGTAACAATGCTGTTAATTATTACTGCATTCAATGTAGATTCTGTGTTAATTTTTATGTCAATAAAAGTTTATATTTTGTAAAAACGGCATTTTTTTTACAGTGTCAAAATGTTTCACACTACGTACGAAGCTATCCCGCGTGTGGTGTGCATGTGAACGTTTTTAATTTTTCGAAAAACCACCCATCCATGCATCTTGTTTGTATCAACACTAAACTGCACAATTATTAAAGCCTGATAAATAGGTAATAAAATGTCATTGAATTTATTCTGAAATAGCTATTCGTTTTTCTTCTATAAGGCTTAGAGTAAAAAGTGTGCAAATCCTACCTAGATTTTTAATTTAAAATATAGTCTTTCTTTTCAAGTCAAACATTTTTTTTTATTGATGTAGTTACATAAAATGACACATGTTTTTTTTTCTATTACAATCTACTTTCATATACTTAGTTTATTATTAAAACTTGAACTGATATTTTTTTATACGAACGTATTCATCAGTATGTAAAATATAATTTTTAATGCCAAAAAAATAATGGTACATGCATAATGGTAATTCAAAACAATAGACAAAAGGGGTTTAACACAAAAAGCTCCACATACCCTGTATAAATTATCATTCAACCCTTCAACCGCAGTTGACCAGAGCGGGAAGCTATATATTATATTCCATTCATTATCCTAAAAAAGGGCGAAAATCAAAATATACTAAAATTAAGCTTCTTATATTTTGTATAAAACCGGGGTCATTTTAATTGTTTGTTTTCAATTATTAACTCATTATTGATCGTGCAAATCAATTATTTATGGAAAATATATTACAACAGAGATGAAGAATATTTCATAGAAGAGAGAAATCTAGAAAATTACAGGGATTATGACCTGTAATTGGCTGGTTTAAGTAGCCACTTTACGCGCTATGTAACATAAACCATTCTGCATGTGTTTGAGCATCTATATTCATCAAATTCTTCCATCAAAACTGATTTATCTACTTACTTACCGTGTCCCCTCTAAACCAACTAGACTGTCTGCTATTTTTTATATTCCTAACACTTAAACTAATCATCGGAAACATTCTACGATCCCTCGTATATGTGAAGCATTTAAAAAGAATTTTAATAGTCTCGATATATTTAACACTCCATATAATATGTACAGAAGAGAACTTATAGGCTTGATTCAGAATAACAGAGAATGGGCGCTCTGTCTTTTTTTGTACTTTTTAACTCTTTATTTCTCGTCATCAAATCAAATGCAATTTTTACACTCACATTTTTTTCTCCACCAATCTTTTTTTTATTTATTTTTTTTATTTATTTATTAATGAAATCATACAGTCTTTATATAAAAAACAAGGTACAAAAGAACAATTTTAAAAAGTAAGACCAATTACAGATTTCACACTTATGAATGCAGGAGGAGAGGGGAAAAATAATTTAATTCTAAAAAAGTAAAAATAAAAATATTCCATAAAAAGTTCATATAAAGGAGAAGACATTGTAAAGCTACTCTACTTTCCTCCCTCTCTCTCTGCTTCCATGAACATTTCAATTTTATTGTAAAAAAAATCACAAGTAACAATAAATTATTCGATGCAGGTAGTAGATGTAGGTAAGTATAAATTAAGAGTTGAAATCAAATTATTAAAATTAAAAGTAAAAGTTAAAATTAAAATGAAAAGTTTAAATCAAAATTAAGTTAAAAGTTTAAATTAAAAGTTAAAATTAAGAATTAAAATTAAAAAGTTAAAATTGAAAGACAAAATTAAGAATCAAATTAAAAGTTAAAAGTCAAGCAGGAGATAAATTTAAAATGTCTTTAACTGATCTGATAAAAATATGCTATTTACAATGTAGTATGTCGATGTCACTAAAACTGTCATTATAGGTAATCTGTATTCTTCGTAGAGTGCTATTTATTAAATAATTAGTCATTGACTTAGGAATGTCGAAGAGTACAGATTGACGAGTTCTACGGACAGGGACTCGATATGAAATGCCTCTAACAATTTCTGGGCTATCAACTACGTTATTAACAATTTTGTATAGAAAGCTCATATCCAACATGGTACGCCGAGTTGCGAGATTTTCATCATTTTCCTTCTTTTTCATTCCCACTGTCTCTTTATTTTGTCCCTATTTCTTTTATTTTAATTTATATGAGTAACATTGCTCCAATGATTTATTTTTGTATTTTTTGTATGGTTTAAACCGTCGCGACGCGTCGCTTTATTCTATTACAATTAAGTGGCAGGCCTTACTATTTTTTATACATATTTTTTTACATAATAGTCTCTTTGTATAAACATTTTACCTGTACATCTGTTCCAAATAAATAATAACAGAAACCTTTATTGATGCAGGTGACATTCTGACCGCATAAATTCACCTACATACTAGGCAACGCATAAAAATGTTTTTAAATTTTCATACTTCCTTGTAGACTAGCTGGTTTTAAAAACAATATTTTGAGTCTATCAAAATTTTTGTAAACAAGATATGGATGAAAAATTATGAATGTTAATATATTTCAACTGAGAAAAGGAACATTTTAAAGAAGGAAATACAGAAGTGCAGGTATTTACACTTGGTGGGAAACCAAATTTGCACCCAGATGCAGGGCGAGAAATAGCGGGGGGCGAAGCCCTAGGGCTTCTACGATGTTATTTAGCGGAGTGGACTGTATTTCATTTTAATGAAATAAGTTAGTATCTTTGATATGCGGTATGCAGTGTCAATCGGTTACAACCCTGTCTAATTCTGAATGAAGAACTTCAGCCATACGGGAAATTTGATACAGTAAATGTTTTCTTGAGCGCAGTAAAAATTGGAGCATTAAATTGTACCGCAAAGTTTTCTAAAAATGTACAAAAAAAAACTACTTTGAACGGACGTCACTGGCTCATATAAATCAACCAATGAAAAGAGAGTTATGGAAGATTTCTGGTTTGCTTGCCGTCAATGAACTAATGGCAGAACTAATCAAGAATATGCGGAAAAGAACATCTGACGTCACACGTGGAGTTATTTCGGAAACATAAAACTTTTTTAAAAATTTGGCTTAGTTTAATAGTGTTTTAACAAATAAAAAAAAAAAAAAAACCTCTGAACTTTCTCATTTAGGAACTACGTAAGTCTGTTGGTTCTATAAGGCGAGGCGGTCGCCCAGTACCGAATTCACAAGTACGCGCATGCGCCAATCGAGATCTTTAGTAGTTCTGTGGAAGCAATTCTAACAAACCAACACATGTTTCTTTTTCATACATTGTAACTGTTTGAAAACAAGTTTCGAATTTAAATCGGTCAACACGACGGTATTTTAATATGACACTATGAAATACGACTCTTTTATGCTTGAATTATGGCATAAACGTTCTTATTAGTTTATTTCAAAGCAGTCAATTCGATTTTGATATATTTTTATTTATTCATTCTTTTGCCTTATAAACAAAGATTAATAATAAAATAATGTGACCTCACTGGGGTTACCCGTGCCGAGGACACTTAACAATATACTATTAAAAAATATTTTTACATGTGAGAATAAACATAGAAGACTTAATATACAGAGATACTTAACAAAATATTCTGAAAGTTTATATTTCATTTATGAACACCTTTATTATTTATACGACTATGTTAGTAGTCGGCACATATTTTACCTATGTACCTAGCAGGGGCGAACCGTGTATAGAAGCAATTATGCGCAGCTTACCATTATATTTAATTAACCATAATAATGTTTTACTGTAACTTTATTTACAGAAAAACAAATAAATAATTACTATTTATTTTAAATCATTTACACCGTTTGTATTTTTATCCTAATATAAATATTAATATTAATAAAGCGCACCCAGAGCCTACGGTGAGCCAAGAAACTAGCCGATTATCCCAGTTTATTTTTTCACACAAATAAGTATACTATATTTTGAATGGTTTAACCCCAATGCGGGTTTTTTCTCCTAGATTAAACTTGCAGATTACACATTTTTTTTAAAGATTCTTGATTTGGAAAACAGTATTTGAATCATGTTTTCTTAAAGACTATTTTTCTTTGAGATGGTACTTTGGACATAAGACCATAATTACTTTCATGCGTCATATTGCAGGACATATGGCGCTCGACGCGGCCGTTTTTAGCACTATTGATTTCTAGAACTATTCGGCCAGTTGACATTTCAATTGAATACCTAATATCGACTGGATTCATAGTGCTATTATTAATTTCTTTTTTAATGAGTTAGGTTTTAAAGTTATGGATAATATATGTATATAATTTAATATATTACGAAGTTACGTCATTTGAGTTGATTTCATGGGTGAGAGTTGTCGTATCACCCAGAAACACAGAATAATATCGATTTACAGTATATATTACTTGCATTATATTATATACCTTCTATGTAGGTACAAATATATGATATTTTTTTTATAGCTTACCTATAAATGAAATCACTATTTGCCCCTAGTACCTAGAACCAAGTGATGGCTTCCCTAATTGAAAACTTCACCGCACACCTGTGGTGTCTATGGATTTGTCGCAATAGTGATAAAACTGCTTTTAAGTTTACCATGCTAAATGGATTAAAGTGTAATTTACAGATTAATTTATTTTTATAAATTACAATGAACTTCCATCCAGAAATTTCAGTAATAAATTTGAATGTTTTTTTATCTGCCTCATTTTGTGAGCCTCGTATACGACCGGCAAAAATATTTATAAAACCCGACGCAACGCGATACGACATTTCACACAAGCGAGTAAACACGGCCTAACCAATCGTGAACGGTGTCTTTTATTTTGGATCGAAAAATACAAAGCACCTAGCACGTTGTGCCTGATTTTGGCGCCAAGAAATGTCACGGCCGAGTTGACAGCTGTCACGTTGACATTCAAGTTGTATGATTAATAGGTATGACGGGTACTCGCGGGTTATTTATTATGTCAATTATCGGTTGACAGAAATATATTTTTTTGTTTAGTGACAAAGCGCGTACTCACGTGAAATTCTGATAAATATTTAACCAATCTAACGATGCGTCCAAAGTAAAAGCAGACTTGCTGGTTTCAAGTTAAAATGCAGTGTTTTTCAAACTTTATTCAGGAATATTTTGAATTTGTCCAAATTTTTGCAGACAAGGACTGGATTCAACTCCCTGGGGAACCGCCTAATCCACCTGGTCCATGAAGAAGTATAGAAATTTAAAAAAATAACATTTTCAGGCGTTGCCTAGTATGCAGGTGAAATAATTCAATTCGATGAATCTCACCCGCATAAATAAAGGTTTCAGCTCTTTAACTTCACAAACATCAACAGATGAAAGAACTGAAGGAATATAGATGTTCGAATATAGGCAGAATGGTGAAGGGCCATTTTCAACGAGTTGTAAATAACTCACTATTAGAAAATGGGAATCAAGTTGGGGTAGAGGTATTCGAACCACAACTTTTGGTCCGTGAGTCCGAGACACTTGCCACAGGACCACAACGTTATGTTATGTTCGAAATACTCGTTTCCAAATAGAGAACCTTTGAATAATATTTGGAAACTTCAAACTTGTTTTAGTACTAAAATACCGCGACTGGGTTAAAGATGTAAAATATTGTGTACTTTTTTGTATGGAAGAATAAGCTGGGGGTAATCGACTAGTTTCATCGTTCACTGAGAACGGTCCAGGCGCTGGGCGTACTTCATAGATTTTTTTGTGCGAAGAACTAAACGGTAGTAGCGATTTAATAAATAACAATTATTGTATTTATTTTCCCATAAACATAGTTACTATAATACAATATTATCGAAAGTGAAATGTAATGATTGGTTGTGCATAATCGCTTATTTGAACGATTCGCTCTCGGTCGTGAAGGCCTACGTTCAGGAGTGGACGGTTACAGGCTGAATGATCGCGCACTTGCCCGTTGGCGGATGAACGCTCGTAATTGTCTGGTTCGCGGAATGTGTTACCTTATTCTTTGCCACCGAACCCTAACTACAATCAATGCAATTCCTACCTTGCACTGGGGTTCTGGTACCTTATTGTTTGGAACTTGTCTCGCGGCCGTCATGATCAGACCAGATCGCGGAGTCATGAAGGAGGGGCACTTGAGATGGTTTCTTGATTATAATTATTTCACGACACGGTGGATAAAGTAACTGGTTCGTGATCGCGGTGAGAAGTGAAAATTATTTGAACTTATGAATACTGACAGTTCAGATATAATAACAATGAAGAACTTCAGTTCTACGGGAAATTGGATACAAAAAATGTTTTCTTGCGCGCGGTAAAAATTAAAGCATAAAATAGTAATTCAATTTTATTTTAAATGTACGAAAAAAATAATATTTTAATAAAAACGCACTACTTTGAATGACGTCACTGATTCATATAAACCATCCAATGATATGAGAGCTTTGAAGGATATCCGTTTTGGTCACTGTAATTGAACCAATCGGAAGAACTGTCATAGAACAACCTCTGACGTCACACGCGAAGTTATTTCAGAAGAACAAAACGTTACAAAATCATAGCGCTGATAATGCGATATATAAAAAAATAAAATTTGGCTTAGTTTAATATTTCATCAACAAATAAAAAAAGAAAAAAAAAGACACTGAACTTCGTCGTTGTTTTTTTGTTAAATGCCTGTGAGTAATTTTAAATATTGAACATTTTGGGCCGGAGACAAAAATGTGGTACCTACCCACAGTAAGAAACGCAATATTTTCATCAGGGCCCAGTATGCAGCAAATAAATCCAACAAAGTAAATGTGACGTAACCACTGAAGAAGTAGAAGGAGAAGATAAGGTTATTGGTCTTACGTTTATGCAATTACATCAGTGACTAATTCATGGATAAATGTTAAAGATTCTGGCTGAAACAGTTCTGTTACGAGTACATTTAACTGTTTCGATTTCTAAAAATCATTAAATACATGCATAATAAAACGTGACCTATTCAGTTTCCTGTAACTAAAATCGGGTTTTACTGCAAAAGGTTCTGTAGAAGTGGTAACGGAAGTTTTACCTAAATTATTAATGACTTCGTATTGAATAATTCCAACCTTCAGTCCTGAAACTCTTTAACTAGTCATTACTTATTTTGTGAGACTCTAGAAATCAAATAAGTAGCTTTTGTGTTATTATTGAAGGAAATTAAGTAATTCATATCCTTTGGAACGTTATTCAAGAAATAATGATATAATGGTTTCGACAAAGTTACTATTAAGAATTCCTTAGTTTTATTATTTTTATTTATTTTTATTTTAAGAAGATACATAATACATAAATGTTAGAGAAAAAATAATGAAACCAGGATTATTTTTTTCGGTTTAGTTTTGCTTTATTTAACTTGCGCTTTCGCTAAAATAGGCATCTTCAGAACTGGTATTTTTTTATATATTTATATGCTGTTTCTTACAAGGTTTTTATGAAATTGTATAAGAGGACCGACAGCATAAATATTATTTCAACTAGTTTGCAAAACACTTTAGCCCTTTATTATAAGATATTATTATTATTATTGTTATGAATAACTTACATAGCGCTGTAGAGGTATTATTATTATACTCTACTAGATAGTAGCTATTTGTTAGTTTATGTAAAACATATGATTGAATGTATTCAACGGATTTAACGGATTAAACGGATTTAACGGATTTAACGGATTTGACGGATTTGACGGATTTAACGGATTTAACGGATTTAACGGATTTAACGGATTTAACGGATTTAACGGATTTAACGGATTTAACGGATTTAACATCAAGGAATAAATAATTAAAATAATTTAAGTTACTTACAATTTATTATTACAGACGAAAATACAGAGATTACACAAATAATATTTTAGAGTGAATTTGAATACTGGTTAAAACAGAGAAGGGCGAGTGATGTGTTACGCGCCCTTATATAGGTCCATTGGGTACTGCGGCCATAGACATAACACATCCTCGTGTCTCACTCTCTGGTCCCACAGCGCCATTTTCGTAATATTATTTCAAGGGCGCTTTACGTATTGATTCTTTAGATAAATAAATTTGATTTAAGCTTTTGAATTTGTAATTTAATTCAAACAATTTATTTTGCCATCACATTCTACGGATTTTGATTCCTCATAACTAATTCATCTACTTGCTTACCGTGTCCCCTCCAGACCAACTAGACTCTTTTTTTCTATATTTGTAGTATTAAAACTAATTATCGGAAATATTCTACGATCCCTCGTATATGTGAAGCATTTAACAAGAATTTTAATAATCTTGATATATTTAACACTCCATATAATAAGTACAGAAGAGAAATGAGAAATGTTTGATTCATAATAACAAAGAATAAACGTATTGTCTCTTTCTTTGCTCTTTATCATTAAATCAAATGCAATTTTCCACTCCTACTTTCCTTCAATCATCCTTAACCACGGCTTATCAATTTCCTTCCCACTATTTCCTTGTTTTGTCCATATTTCTTTTATTTTTATATACAGTTTATTTATTTTTTACATAGTTTAAACTTTAAACCGTCGTCGTTTTATTGCAGTATAATTGAGTAAATATATATAATTGGATAGCAGGCCCTACGATGTGTAAATTTTTAAAAGTTTTTATTTACATTAATTTAACCTATACATCTGTTTGTATTCAAAATAAATAAATTTATTCAAATGATTTAGAGAACAAATGAGCTTTAAGTTTTTTCCGAAATATTACTTCACTCTCACAGCCTCGCACTTCTGTTGGGAGAGCATTTCATGCCATAGGGCTTGCGACCGCAAATGCGCGTTCACCGAACTTAGTGCGCTGTTTGCGTAGAGGTATAGTAACCTTTCCTCGCGCCGTAGACGTAGCTGATCTAAGCGTGAGTCCTGTCAGCTAGTTTATCGGGAATTCATAGTTCCTTTAGATATTCCGGAGCGGAGTTGTGTAGTGATTTATACATAAGCCAACAGAGTTTCTATTCCACCCTCTGTGAAAAACGTAGCCAGTGTAATTCCCGAATTAGTGGAGTGACATGACTGAACTTAGAGATTCCGAAAATAAGTCTCGCTGCAGCATTTAATACAGACGTAGGCGAGTCATTTTGTTAAACGTTGCTTTCAACATTTTGGACAAGCATCCGTTAGCCATTCAATTTAATACCAGAATTTAATGAACAACCTAGCCATCTAATTGAGTGGCAGATTTAATTTTGATTTGATGCAACATATCCATAATATATACAAAATTCATACGTAGTCTGTAATTGTCTTATTTTTTAAATTATTATCTCAAATTATGTATTTTATTAAAGACTGTAAGATTTCAGTATTAATAAATTAAAAGTAATAATACAAAACTCCCTTGTTGATTTTTCTCGATTTACAGATGTAAGATATAAAGCAATCAACCCTTAATTTCGAAATCCGCGGACTAAAATATTTCTTATTAATTTCACAAAATGAACATCAAAGGGTGGAAAAGCGCTTCGTCTTATTCATTATTTGGGGAATACGGCCTCCGAGTGGATGCAAATTTCCTAGCGACAAACCCCCGTTCAAATCCTTTCAAGGAAGGTAATTAATTCTTGAGACCCTTCCATAAAATTAAGCTCCCAGGATAGTAAAAGTTCAATGTGACGTGAAGAAGATGCGAGATGCTTTTGAAGGGATAGGAAACCTTTAGATTATCAAAATTTAAAAAATAATGTATTTATTTATGTTATAACAACTGTAGTCTGTATTACTTTACAGGCTGTTTTATCCTTTTGCGTAATGCAAACTATAAAAAAAGGTAGCAATGGCAAGTTAATGAGTAAAAAGCAAATAGCTGCTAAACTGCCGATATGTACAAAAATAAAAGTAAATATTTTATACAATGAAATTCAATTCAATTTACAATTAAATTAAGGAACATGTGTACAAGAAACTGAACAAAAAAACATAAAACTATGCAGCAAAGACAAAAACAAGAACAATAAAATACTGGTATACAGTAATATTATTAATATTTAAAGCATTAACTTAGTGGTCAAACATTTTACTAATGTTATTAAATATTTTTATATCACTACTTACCGACTTTTCTCTGAATTTGCAATTCACCTAATCAATTTAAATCATGACTTAAATAAAAATACAGGAGTTTAAATCTTACATACAAATAATTAAGGGTTTAAAGTAAATAATATGGAAATATTTCACATTAGGAAAGCTTTAAAAAATAATGTTCCTTTGATCAATAATCAAACAAACTTCCAATTTTGTCCTTTATACGATGTTCCGCTGTAATGGTCACCCTATTAAACCTAGTAAGCTTCCCCCTCCCTCCATCCCCTCTACTTTTTTCATTAATTCTCAAACAACATAATATTTTCATAATTTAATCGGTGCATGTTTGTCCTAATCAGTGCATGTGCTTATTGAAATGCATGTCGTGTTGGTTTTATATTTTGGTAAAACAACTATGGTGAAGGTCTATAGTGGGTTTTTGCATGTTGGTTTAATTGGTGTCTTGACTATGAGACGGGTACGTCTCGAAACTGGTAGACAGAAAAGTCGGTAAGTGGTTATGTACAAATATTTCATTAAATTTAGGTTTACAATAAATTCATGAACAAGATCTAAAACTTTGAGCTAACCCATGCCAATCCATCTTCATCCCACTCTGTGATCAGGAGAAGATATCTATAAAAAAACCGAAAGATCTATCCCGAAGAATTCCAAATTGAGTGACAAGTTGACTAATCTACACATTTTGGACTTTGGGGCATAAAAACAAAAGTTCCTCGTGGAAGATTTGAATTAGTATCTGTCAAATTGCCCTATTAACGGTCAAATTCTTACTTAAATTTGTACGGATTTTGAGTGCGTCAAACAGTGCATGATATTTTGCTCTAATAAAATTGTTGAGAACATACAAACTCAACTCTTTTAGTATATTTGAATTATACGTACTTCCAGAAATCAGCTTACAGAAATCCTTCCCAAGAAAAATATGACAATGAGATTCGATAGTATTGTAATCCGGCATCCCTGCTAGAAGTAATGATGTTATCCAAGTGACTTGCTCTTCAAAGAATTCAAAGTACTGAATATTATTCAACGGTATATATTGAGAACGGTAGTGGTTACACACATAAATAGAGACATTTACCCAAGCGTCAACCACAACCATAATACAAGATACTCTAATAGAGATCTGATACTAAGTGAAGGGGTCAACACTGTTCTGGCATCGAGACAACACTATTACGTTGGCAAAAAGATCCATAACCTTTTGCCAGAATCGTGGAAAGACGGGAGTGTTGTCAAATTGCGGAAGGTGTTGACCTCGCTTTTTCATGACATTGGTCGTAGAGAGTCAGAAAATTTGATGCATGCCACGGATTGGAGATTCTTACTGGATGTCGAAAATAAAATATAAAAGTAAAGAATAATTTTTAAAATATATTTATAGATACAATCATGAAGTTTCGCATAAATAAATAGTCTATGTTTTTATGAATGTATGTATGTGTATGCGCATGGGTGTATGTATGTGTGTGTATATATATATGTGTTTGTATATATAGATATATATATATATGTGTATATATGTGTATGTGTGTGTATATGTATCAAAATGTGTAATTTATATTTTATTTGTCTGTGCTCTCTATTAATTTGTAAACTATTTTCATATATTAGAATGTAATTGCCTAGCTTGGAACGGGGTATGTACCCTTGTTAGCTGGGCAAAGTGAACGTTACATTGACTTTTGATAAAAGGTGTAAATAAATAAATAAATAAGTGTGAGAATGAATAATTATTATATTGCCTAAAATATAAGCATCGCAAAAATCGCTTTTGATCCTTGCCCATCTCAAGGATGTGGTTTGACTATATAGTAGTCCCAGATTATGAAACAGTACTCTAGTATATTGCGGACAAGCATACAATCGTACAATGTGCGTATTGCGTTATTGAAATATGTAGATTTTCGAAGTACAAATCAAAGTATCTTATCCAGACTACTAGTATGGGATTTAAACATTAAATTTGCTTCAAAGGTAGTGCTTCTAAGATCTTCAGTATGGTTATTACGTGGGAAAAGTACATTATTCCGTTGTAAAGGAATAGAGATATTTTGTAGAACGAGTATACGAGATAAGGCAGCATTTTGGAATGCTAAAATGTAAATTTTTTGGATATCAACTAATGCCATAAATTACTCAAATCATTTTGGGGGCAAGGTGAGTCCTTATCACTTAAAATAGATTTAAAAATCTTGATATCAGCAAAGAGATGGTAGTCTGAGTTTTTTAACAACTCACCAATCTTATTTATAATTCGAAAGAAAAGAAGAAGACCCAGGTTGGATTGATCACAGTTCGACACGTTAATTTACTTAATTTGATGCTCCAATAACCGGTATCATTTTGTTTTGCAATTTCGAAATTACTCCGCCTGTGACGTAACAAGTTCTCAACTTATAATTGCACACCCAACCTTCCGTAGAACTTATAGAGTGAATTTATGTAAAATGAAACACTTTGTAATTTTTACCACATAAGAGTTTAATATATTATAATACAACTAGTTTCGGGTATTCTGAATTACCCATCATCAGGTGTAAATATAAACTAAACTAAAATATATACACAGATTAGTACTTAGGTACTACTAGGTTCGGGGGGATGGGGCAAGGCAATGTGTAGTGGGGGGGGGGGGGTATTCCTAATTATGGGAAATATTGATAGCAGAGGTGAAGCATTTTGGAATATAATATTATTAACTAAAGTTCAATTCTAGTTTTTTTGTTGTATCTCAATATTTTCTAAATTATTCATTATAAATACCTTTATTTGTGACAGAATGTAAAAGTTTAATTTTATAGGAATGGAAATAATGGTTTGTATCCGTAATATGGTTTGCAAATTCAGAAAAACTAGTGCTAGAAAGTCCACGGCGGTGTTCGTCAACTCAATTTTTTTTTTATTTCTCGCTGTTTGGCCGATGTATTTACTGTTATAATCTCCACACCTAATTTCATACACACCGCGTTTTTCTATAAGTTCTATTTTCGATTTAAAGTTATCAAGTATTTTCCCTAAGTTGTTGTTTGTATAGAACGTGGGTTAAATATTGGGGGGTAAGAATTCAGTCATAAAATTAAAGACATTGAACCAGTGAATAGAATTTTCTTCCAGGATTTTTTTTTAATTTTAGTATTTTTATTTGCAGAATACAAGTATAATAGAGTAAACTACGTATTTAACTTATTTTCTCAATGTTAATTTCATTTATTTATTTATTTTGATGTACAATACAGCACTACTACCAATTACAATGTACACAACAAACTATATAATTAGGTAACTACAAAAACTTCATTTAAAAAATGCACAATATATTATTAAGGTCCATAAAAAGTATAGTGAACAATGACGAATAAGTCACTAATACACAATATGATACATAGTTAGAGAAGAAATGTCGTAAACTGGTAATCCCAGCATGGGAAAGATCCACCTCTCTCAGTAGGCTGTGCAACAGAAAAATCATTCTCCCACAGGCATCATCAACGGCAAATTTGTCCTGCATTGCATAGAAGGACAAATGGTCTGTGTTGCCTAGCTCTTAAATAGTTACTCGGTACATAAAAAAATTTAAAGGCCTATTTAAAACGATTAAAATTTTTAATAAATCGTAAGAACAAAAATTTTGTCACTTTTAATGTGTAGATAAACGTATCGAGAGGGGTTCGAAACCCGTCGGTAAAAATCGTTGTACTCAAATCAAAACCTGATGATGGGGGGATCAATAGTGTATCTTAGTAGTCGGTCGGAGACTTTTATCTTCAACTATGACGTCACATTGAAGCTATGTTATTTCAATGCGTAGATATTTGCACTGTGTCGTACGCTACCCCTTGTTTCAAATCGATATACCTACCCAAAACTTGAAGGGGGGGGGTCGGTAGTGTATCTTCGCTAGAGAGAATTATATCTTCAACTATGCCATCAAGGTTTTTATCTTCCCATCATAATCGAGGCCCTGAAGTTTAAAGGTCATCATAAGCGAGGCAAGTATCAATTAAGGCATGTGAGGCAAGTATGTGTTTCGTTTTATCTAAATGCCACAAATTTTATCGTTTGCCATCGGTTGCCCACCTCTGGTTTATTCCCAGCAGTGATCTCGGCAGCGCGAACTACAATACCTTCACAATTGCCAACATAAAAATAATGTTTATTAATGCAATAAAGATAGCTCCGGGACCAGCCATAGCCGGGGAGGGGGGCGAGTGTGGGGTTGGGGTAACACCGTGTCAGCGTTTCTAGAAAGATCTGCCACGCTTTTTATATTACGGTTATGACTTTTTCAGGTCAAAAATTGGTTATTCAACTGAACCATAAAATAGTGACCGACCCAAGTTTTGGATTCGGCTAGTTTCAGACAAAATAGACGGAAACTTCGGCTCACCCAAAACCTGTGGTCGGGATGTGTCTGATTACATTCGGCTATACTCGGGTGCATCGACAGGGGTGTATGACTCGTGACTTGGCAGCGTGACACGTTTAGTTTGTTTCGCCTTTAGCTGGTGAGAAACGCCTTTGTTAAAGAACTGTTACACATAAGTAATGTGTATAAAAAACGCTAAAAATAAACTAATTTACTCATCAAATTTATGCCTTTTTAATAAAAGAAATGAC
>NW_028277231.1:352500-497809 GCF_059751315.1 Micrasema longulum
TGTTCCTGGGCCCCGAATACAACGGGAAGTTAGCAGAGTTATCTTCGACTGTCTATAAAGAAAAACCGATATTTGTGTACGAAAATGAGTATATTTGCATGAACATTTAAAGTGCTTCGTCGGTAACCTATAATTGAACATGTTTAGAAGAAAAAATTGTATGCATATTCTGCTTTTCATACAGAAAACTTAATTTTACTTTGTAGATAAAATTGAAGATAAATGTTAACTTCCCATTGTAATCGGGGCCCTGAACGGTTTCATAGCGCGTCATAGCGAGTATTTACGTACTGAATACGCGTTATACCACGTTATAAAAGCAGCCCAGGGCTGGTATTCTGAACGGAATTGCTCGCTCGCGGAAGAGGTCGCTCTGTTAGCGTGTATTTACGCGTCAAAAGTGAGTAATCTACGCGCGCTTTTGCATTCAGAATACCACCCCTAGGGTGCAATTATGGATATTATCGCAGGGGATTTTTATTTTTTGCATGCGACGACTCTTTGCTTCATACATGGCCACACCGATGATTAAACACCAAACGATGTATAAAACTGTTTGAAAACGGAATAAAAATTATACAAGGTTACAATAATTAAATAAATGAAAATAATCGAGTTTGGTTTCACGGGCTCGTGTTTATTTTATAAAAAAATGACGATGGGAAAATCATCGAGGAATATGTAGATCGGTGTCGGAAAAACGCGGGCAAACAGTAGTGCCTAACTTCAGACACGAAAGGCTAACGAAGAAAAACCATTTGACATACTGACTTCACACAATTAGTATTTTTACCGACCGGATTTTGCAAATCACTAATACCACTTTTTATACGTTATTTAATTTTCCTTCAGAACGCGGAACACAGTTTGATACCTCAACTAATGTCAAAATGGCGGATTTGGCGGCAATCTAAAAAAACACTAAACTAACTTCACACAAATATCATCTTATTTGCGCGTGATATGCACCTGAATCTAATGTGCGTGAAAATTACATAAGGCCGCTTTTCGCGAATCACCAATGTCATAATATAGTAATTCGGATATGTTCGGGCCACCGAGCGCGCGACACCGCACCGTTTGAAATTTGAACAAATGTCAAAATGGCGGATTCGGCCGGAAGACCGCCGCGGTTTGCGGATGTGGGGAAACTGAGCGACTATCGCGCCTGCAATGATAAATCACATGGAATGAACGGCGGTGCTTAGCATTGTTATTTAGTGTTTTATCTGCCACTACACTTAACACAGGTATAATATTGTCGTGATCCAATCCTCTCGAAACTGGTGATGACAAAACAAGCATTAGCATGGATAATTCATCGTTAATTCACGATATACATAGGAAGTTCACTTGCTAATTTTAATAAAAGTTAAAAATAAAATTGATTAAGGCCGCGATACCACCGAAACGGACTAAACGCTTTAGGTATTTAACGTACATACTTTTTCGCTCAGGCCAAGTATGACTCAACGTTGAGAAGCTTGGGGCAAACACTGGCAGAATTGCATGGGGTAAATTTGACTTAATTGGACGTACAAAGATAAACATTTTTAAACGTTTAAAATCTCAAACTAATGTTTTTTTTTTTTTAAATAACTGACATTTAAAAAAATGGCGACAAAGTAATGAAGTCTGAATGTATAAATAAATATATTTAAGTGAGGTAGATTCTATCTCAATGAAAAATATACATGATTTGGTTATAATATCCCGTGCCGAGGAATACATTTTACAAGGTTTTTTGGCGAATAACATTTGAAAAAATAAAAATAAATGCATAACGGCGGCTAGGCGGCCTCCGTGGTATAGTGGTCAAGACGCTTCACTCACACACGGAAGGTTTCGGCTTCGATTCCCGGTAAGAACACAAAAATTAAATGCAATTTTTCTCAAGCCTGAGTTTTTTGTGATGTAATTAACCACTGTGATTGGACCTACTGGCCTGTTGTGGTGAATATATATATATATATACATAATGATGAAATGAATAAATAATATTTGGCTCATTACATTGCATTGTTGCCAAAAAACAAAATATCATTACTGTTACAATTTATATGAACTGGGTGGCCATAATGTTCTTTTCCCCATTTCGAAAACCTGAAACACGTTTAAACAATTGTGTAGTTAGTCGAATAGGTAAAAAAATAAATAAATAAAAAATATTATTAGTTATTTATCGAGACGAACTGTTGCCTCGACTTCACTTATACGATTTGTTTTCGAATTTAAATGTAATTTGTTTTAAGAAAAAACAAAAAAAAACACAATTTCAACAAACTTCATCCCACTTCCAAGTCTCACTCTGTACTGAAAAATAAATGATTTTGATTTTTTATATATTTTAGAATTTCGCGACCGCCGCGCCGTGCCGTGCCGTGCGCTTACAAATGTTCGTACAAAATGGCTATTTTAACGATTCGAATTATTCCCAAAGTTTAACTGAATTACAGTGAAAATTTAATTACTTTGATGCAGTTTCAATGCATTTAGAATATTAGTTAACTTATTTTGTCTTGGATTATGGAATGATTTTGGAATTAAATGTCTTCAATAGCAACAAAGATGCATATAGAAAAGGCATTCTGGTGTGTTTTTACGTAAGTTGCATAATTTATTTCTCGTGGGATTTAGAAAATTTTAATTCGAAATTTCAATCAATGTATACATTAGATATTTACCGAACTATCGGTAAAGAATTAACAATTCGATCATTAGTAATATTCATTCTGATTCGGGTTACGCGAAGTGATGTTCCTGTGACCTGAACCTTGAGCAAAATAATATATAGTACGGTTTATATTTCCAACACGCTGGTAAAAACGATCGGAGCGGTTATTTGTTACATCACGAGTAACTATCACACGCTAACTATTTACAAATATTTTTTTATTTCACATTTATTAGCAGATATTAATTTTAGATATGCAGAAACCCGGATAGTTGGATTAACCATTAAATTAGATTTTTTAATTATACAGAGAAATATTTCAAAACACAGGGAAAAAAAGATTTTTATAAAAATGAACTACCTCGAACTACGCCACAAATTTCCCGAATCAACCAATGAGTGTTGTGATAGATTTCCGGTTTCCGGAGAGCCAACTCACCACCTTTTTTTCATTTTTGTAATAGATATTCGATAGCCTCACATACTCACTAAACCAAAATATTAAAAAATCAGATCGGCAAAGCATAAAGCAGAAATCTAATGTAAAATCTGCAATTCAGCAGATACGACTTTTAGCCTTAGCAGGGCACTATGTAAAGAGCTGATAAAACGATACTTTGTTTTTAAATTTTGGCTTAGTTTGATAGTCTATTGTCAAATAAAAAAAATAAAAAAAATCACTGAACTTCCTTTATTCTTAAAGATCCTGAAAACGCATTTTTGAAAATACTAAAGGCCAGCCAGTTTCACTAAAAAACGTTTTAAGTCAAATTATCGTTGCGTTTTCGTCAAAACTGACTAAATGAAAAAAAAAACGAAACATTTTGTCGACACAATAATCACTATCGACCATTTAACTTAACATTAACGTAACTAAGTGAAAGAGAAAACAAGACATTTGTAAAACTAACCGAATACTGTAAGACCTAAAACAACGATCTTGAAAAAAGGTCCTGAATATTTTCAATATTGAGCGGGAATTTTGCGTACCCATTGTAAAACGAAATAATACAGACCGAAATGGATGTCATTGGAACAATAGGCATCATCCCTTCCCTGCTAACTACACGTGGGCATCAACCATCTTCCAGGAATCAGCAAACAGCCTGTTAGCTACACGTGCGACAGTAACTACTCACAATCTATGAAAGCTGCCCTGCGGATATTTTTTTAGTGTTGAAACGGTGCTTTATCTGTTTAGTTTTTTTATTGTTTACTTTTAAGCATGAGTACTTGAGAAATTTACTATTATGCTCAATGTTTATTTTTGTAAATTGATAATTTTAAGTTGCTAGAATTTCACTCGTCCGTGCGCTTTGTAGCTGCAAGACGATTGGTAATCTAGCTTCAATAGGTAAATGTTATCAGCTATCTACAACCTTAATTTTGTAAATGGGGTCTAGAATCCCAACACTCCATCCGCTCAGTAGCTGCATCACTTGATTGAATTTTAAAATATCGCTAAAACTCTAAACTTCATTGTCAAATAAAAAATAAATAAATGGGGGCTAGATTTCTTACTGTCCATGCGCTCTGTAGCTGCAAGACGTGCTGTAATCTAGCTCATATATATCATAATTGTAATATACCATAATTGGAGACGAGGAACTAGAATCCCAACCGTCCATCCGCTCTGTAGCTGCAAGACGTGCTGGGATATTTATTTATTAAACAGCGCCCTTGAGGTGATTTTCACAAAAGCGGCGTACAAATTATTCAAATATAATAATAATAATATAAAATTTAGAATAGCAATAGCATTTCACATGCTAAGCTAATAAAATTTACACATAAATTCAATTAGCAATAATCGCCATCACTAGTCAGACTGGCGAGAGACAGCTTTATGTATGTATTATGATTATGTTAGCTAGTTAAGTTATAATAATTGAGTATGAACATAAAAAATGCAGAAAAAACACGCTCGGGAATAAACAGTTACATTTTGCTAATAGCCGAGTATTATATTGTGTGCATAACTTTAATAACACATCTTCTGCATGTTTAAAATCGTGGTGAGTGGAAGCAATATGGAAATGTACACATACGAGTAATGAGAGGACATAAAACATAACATATTTTATAATACATTACATTACATACATTGTTCTGTTTCAGAGAAGAATAATATTTTAAACAACTTAAGACTTCGTTTGAAAAATTATTTTTTTAAGCAAAAAAAATATTTAGCGTTCTTTTAACGTCGTCCATCTTTCAAAGAGGCGTATATCGAATTTTATTATTTTTGAGACGACTTTTTAAGAATCTGCTTGGAAAATTTTCGCATTTAAAAATAATCTTACTGTATTTTGCCAGGTTTTTATTGTTATTTTAAGACAGTATGATGCCCATTTAAAACATAATTATAACTTATTTTTTATTAAAATATTCATTAGGCAAATACTTGATAAGGAAGAGGTACCCGAACTTTTTAAAAAGCAAGGGTGCCTGTCCGTAAATGCTATTCTATGGCTCAAATTTGTTACTAGATATCGATTTGATAGTAACTACCAGAATAGGGATATATCCTTATATAACAAACACATAATACGAGGCTAGCACGGCAATTCAAGGCTTGTCTGTACCGAGGTTTTTAAACCAGTATGGCCAAAGAACACTTCATTATACAATTCCTAAAATTTTCAATAAGATTCGTAAGGAGATCTTAAAAGAAAATGTTGACAAAACTTTTAAGAAAAAAATAATTAAATGGATAATATGTAACAAGGCTTTACTTTTGTTATTAGTCACCTATTCAAATTTTTATAAATACATTTTGTGTAAAAATTAGGAATGGTTTTAGTTCTAAATAATGTTTGTATTACTTTTTAAATTTTTAATTAATTTTTAAGCATTGACTTTGAGGTCAAACATTTTACTAAATGTTATTAAATATTTGTGTATGACCACTTACTGAGTTTTCTATGTCTACCGGTTTCGAGACGTACCCGTCTCTTCGTCAGGACACCAATTGAACCGACATGCAAAACCCACTATATTTATCATACTTGTTGCACAAAAATAAAAAAAACAACACGACATGCATTTTAATAAGCACATGGACTAAATATGAAGGGATGTGATTTTATACTCAATTGTTGCATAACTTGTATATTAAATTGCTTATTAAAATGCATGTCGGGTTAGTTTTTAATTTTTGTGCAACAACTATGGTGAAGGTGATAGTGGGTTTTGCAGGTTGGTTTAATTTGTGTCCTGACGAAGAGACGGGTACGTCTCGAAACCGGAAGACATAGAAAAGTCAGTAAGTGATTAAACACAAATATTAAATAACATTTAGTTGTATAATTTCTTTAACTTTTTCCATTGTAAAGGAAAAATAAGAAACTTGCTGACAAGCCGGTTTCGCAGTTTCGTGGGTTTTATTTTATATTTTCTGTTCATGTTTACCTTTCTTACATAAAAATAAATACAAAAAAAACTCAATATCGACAAAAAAACGAGATACGCCTTTTTGAAAGATGGACGACGATATTTTACCCAAATATTTCCATTTTCATCATCATTTTAAGCCAGACAGATTTAAGCATATCAACTTTAAGCTGCTCGCTGAAAATCATAAAAACTACCCGTGTGAGCTAAAATTAAACAAATAAAATCCATTAATAGACTCACCTTTAGGAGGGCCAAAGAGAACAACGTCCATAGCTTTGAGGGCGATCTTTTGCTTGTGGATGGGGTCTTTTATCCCGAGGATTCCACTCAAGTACTGCATATTGTGCACTGCCATTCTGAAACAAAAAAAAAATACATCAAATTTCTATTTGAAGCACTAAGTTTGTGGTTATTCATTTTAATAATATATAGATAACAATTCCGACCTTCTAATCCTATTTAAAATTCTTAACTCACTCTTTGATGCGCCTGAACTACTGAGCTCAATAAAATTAAATATCCCAACTAGAAACCTCAGACAAAACTTACTCTTTCATACCGATAACCATATAACTAACTATGGTTTTTATTCCCCTATGCCCAGAATGCTTATGTCTGCCAACAAACATACCAGTATTGATTTATTTGATAACAAGTTGTCGTCTTTCATACGATCACTGAATCAAATTCAATTATAAACACCTCTCTCCCGCTTCCACACCATTGTGTCCTTCTAATTTCCTTTATAATTTTCAATTGCCCACTGGGCGTATATATTAAATAAATAATAATAATAAAACAACTTTGTTTTTTTACAATATTATTCATAAGTAAGTAGTCTAAATGTAAGTTTGTCTAAATGTTTGTAGACAAAATACTGAATTTCACCCCCTAGGGAGTCATTAAGATTAACAAATTAGAACAGGGATGGAGAACATTTTAGTAAAGGGAATATGGAAGTCTAGGCAATTACAGGGCTTATGACCTGGAGTTTGCTGTAGTAAACCCAACTGGTCCAAGAAGAAGCTTAAAATTGGAAAATTATTATCAGGCGTTGCCTAGTGTGTGAAATATTTCAATCAGATAAATCTCTTCACAACAATAAAGGTTTCAGCTCTTTAACTTCACTAAAATCAACATATTTACAGCGTTTTTTTACAAAAAAACATATACTTATGTAAGTCCCAATAAACCACTTTTGAAGCAATGAGGAACCGCGGCAAATTGCATACAAATTTTTTTTTCTTGCGCGCGGTAAAATATAGAGCATCAAATTGTGCGGCAAAGTTTCTAAAAAATGCACAAATAAAAAAATATAAATATTTCAATAAAAACGAACTAATTCGATCGATGCCACTAGTTATATGAATCAACCAATGATAATAGAGTTGTGGAAGAATTCTGGTTTACTTACCGTCAACGGACCGATCGGCAAAACTGGCCGAGAAGAAGCGGAAGAGAACTTGAGACGTCCACATGCGGATTAATTTCAAAAATACAAAACTTTGAAAAAATCATAGCGCTCATAGGAAAACATTTAAAAAAAAACTCTTTGGCGTTATTTTAGTTAACAAGTAATATTGACATACCTCGGAAGTGTGGCTCCAGTGACCTTGTGATCAATGAAGACCTTAGTGTATTGGGGAAGTTCCACACTCTTCTCCAGCCATTCTGTAGTCTGTTCCACTGTCCAATTGTGGACCTGAAAATTAAACAAATTACGTAACTATTACACATATTTTTACGTGAAACGAAAATTTCAAAAAATAAATATGTATTTTCACAAGGATTCACTGTTCTACGGGAGGACTGCAAAGTTTTTTTTTCTTTTCTTTGTTTTCATCATTCTCAACAACCAATCAATCAACCTTGAAAAAAAAAATGAAAAAATAATCCTTGTATGTAGGGTACTACTGTTACCCAAAATAAACCCGACTAATGTTGTGGTGGGCGGAGTTATTGTAGTACGGGGTTCTGCCAGCAGCATCGTGCAGAGCTACCTTTTCTCAGTCGTGATGATAGATGTCGTCGCTGGAAAAGATTCCGTCGGTTGTTTTGATTTTTTTGTGACAGTTTTTTTATGTCCTCGTCATTTTTGCGATGGATGGCCGTGGAGGCTTCCTGCTCGGAAAAACTGGTACAGAAACTCTCGAAATATTAACAACGGCCTGCAAACATGATGCTTTGGGGAAAACTTGAGCGTTTGAGTGGTTTTCCGATTTTAAGAGGTGAAATTTCAATAAATGACCAACCCCGTTCTGGACATATATCGACCAGAACTGACGTACATGTCGTTAAAATTTTCCAAATCCAAAAGACGACAGACCACCAAACAAGTTGTGGAGCTATTTGGAGTGACGTGAAGTTCGGTGCAGCGAATTTTTAGTGAACATTTGTAAATGAGAATTTTCATTTGCTCTCACACAGCCCTCTCTGTGTGCCAATTTTTGACCAAAAATTGTAGGACCGCTGTGCCTTACCCCTCCCCCTCAATATTCTCCCGATCTGGCCCACTGAGACTTCATTTTATTCCCTTAAATGAAAAAGTACGCGAAAGGATAGCGTTTTGCCGACGTTGCCAAGATGAAGAAAAAACGAAGGAGGCGCTGTCAAACATCACGGAAAATAAATTTAAAAAATGATTACAGCATAGAATATTTTACAAGTCCATTAACTCCAATGGAGAATACTTTAAAGATTATCAAAGGTTTTTTTTTTGTAAAATAATTGTTGGTGTCTTTTGGGCGCCCCCTCGTATTTGTGAAAGTCTTAAAAGGATAAATATGGACATTAATCAATTAGGTCATTAGTAAGACATCTCAAAGTTACAAGTTCAGAGATAATGGGGAAATAACGTAATAATGATCAAATAAAATAGATAAAATATTGTCGATTTGTGTGACATTTTTTGTTTCAATCGATGCTTATTTGCCTAGAATAAAGATTACTCTTTCAAAGCTTTAAAAAAAATTAAAAAGAAAAGAAAATTGTGGGAGAAATAATGCGCTGAAAGAAAAAAAAGTTTTGAATGCGATTATCCCGCAACTTGTTTTAATGAATTAATGCATTATATCAGTAAAGCCTTGATATATAGTATATACCAGCGGACCCGACAGACGTTATCCTGGCCGAACGTTGGCTTGCCTGCTATTGGAAAAAGACTTTTAATTGATAGGTGGTACCTAGGTACTTGTTTATGATTAAATTCCAAAACTAAAAACTATTAATATTCTAATATTGAATTTAAGTAGGCACCTAGGTACTTGTTTATGGTTGAACTCCAAAACATAAAATAATTCATTTTCAAATACAGAATTCTTTTTGCAAATGTCAAACTCGGGTACACTGATGTATTTAATGTCAGTTAATATTATTTTAGTATAATCAAAAATCCAGTAAAAGGAAATAAATGGGAAGAAATAATAAGGAATGTAAGGAAAGAATCTGGTTGGGATCCATAAAAAGCTAATGTTGTTGGTAAACATTCAAAAACAAACTTTTTTTAAACACAAAAATACAACAACCTTAATTTTTTTTTTACATACATTCTCGTCGAATGCAACCCTGGTAGGTTGATGAAAATTTGAATATCTACTATCACGCGCAGCGCAAAGATCTACATTTCGCTGAAAACCGCACGTAAATCGGCTAAGCCGTTTACGAGAGTTCATATGTACAGAAGAATTATATATATTAAGATATAATATATGCAGCTTTAGAACAGGTATTTTTGTATTTGGTGAAGCTGCTAAGAATATTTTCTTGCAATTTTTACATGTGAAACAGTCATTTTGTTTTATTTTATATTCCAAGTATGTTGCAATACAAAATAAAAATTTCGGCACTGAACTGAATTATTATTTTTATATTTTTAAATAATATGTATGCTTACACTGGCATTATGTTGTATCCCAACTAAACACAGAGCTTTTGGTCTCCAGAAGTTTGCCATATGTTATACATGCAATTTTGTAGTAAAAAAGGCGCCGTGGCGCAGTTGATTAGACGGCTAACTATGAAACTGGCGTCGCGGGTTCGATTCCCGCAAGTTGCAAGAAAAAAAAATCAAAAAATATTTTTTTTCTCAATTGGTCTAAGTGTTGTGGTGTATTTTGCATTACCTCCTTCCATATCCCCCCTTTCCCACCTGCTAACAAGCCTCTAAACTCTAAATAGAGGCTCAGCGGGTTAATCCTTTAAAAAAAAGTTATATATATTGATTTGATTTAAGAAACCGATTAAATACATCATATACGGCTTCATATAAGCAATATCCATCAACCTATTTCTACAGTTTATAATAAAAATCAGTATAAACCGACATCAAAGCTCCTGGGAGTATTTATTTAGACTGGATCCATCAATACACTACACAATCTAGTCTCTAGTTAGAAGGGAATCAGTAGAATTCATAACGCTTAATTACTATAAATCAGATAGAGTGCTAACATATCAATTGATCCTAAGCCAAGATGCGCGTATACAAACATACATGCATAGAGACATACATCAAATAGGAAAATATTTTATTTAATGGGACTCATATCTGTGATGTGTTGAAATGCCAAATGTCAAAAGATCGTAAACGCTTCTAAAAAATCATGTTTTAAAATATTCTGCTTGTGGTTTTGTTTAAATTGTTGATTTGGGATGATCTTTAACTAACTTTAAAAGTGTATATGGGGTTTCGCCAGCAAAAATCAGATCTCGGATATACAAGTTCTTCAGAACAGAGCTCTGAGAACCATTCTTGGACTGAAATGGGATTTCCATGGATATCTTCCGACAGTCAAAAATACTCCCTTTCAAGGTGATGCCACTGCATGACATCACCAAGACTATTTTAAATATCATAAACTTTTCTGCTCACACAAATTGAAAATACACATTTAATCATGACATTCGTAACATAACCATAACACACGTTACTCAAAAAATCTTCATGTTACTAAATTTCGCTCAACGAAGTTCGGAAAAAAGTCTCTGGAACATATTGGCCATTCCGGTTTTAATAAACGGCCGGGTGAGCTTAAAAACGAAAAGCCGAATAGAAAAATCAAAAGTGTCGCAATTAAAAAATATTACTAAAATTATTCGATAGTGATAGCTATTAATGTAATTTATATAGATAGTGTAAAGTATAGTGTTTTGTGTTTCTTATATTGTGTTTAACTTATTAACAATGTATGATATTATGTATTGTCACAAAAATCTTTTTTTTTATGTACGGTCCCAAGTGATTTTTTTTTTATATAACTCCTGGGAGTACAATATCTACTAAATGTAGGTATTATATGTTTTATTAATAATAAAAAAAAAAAAAAAAAAATATATCACATTGATAAAATTTAAGTAACTAACTTGTCTCAGAAAACCGACGATATATACCTTAGTATCAAAATGGGAGAGTAGCCATTTTCATAATTTTTCAGTTGAGATGATTTTCTCAAGAACCCAATGTCAAATATATTTTTAAAATTTTTATATTTTAAAGTAAAATCACTTTGTTTTTATGTACCACTTATATTTTGACAACCAACTAGTTTCAGCAATACTATGCCTTTTTCAGGGTTACTTAAATTACAAACTAACATTTACATAAAAAAAATTCACAGTGAGGGTAGAGTGGGCGTGGCTACGGAAGTAGAGAGGAGAGGGGGTTTGTATGTGGTTTTAGGGAGAGGGAACATATTTAAAATAGGACTATTACGTATATAAGATTTATTTGATTATTGCTAATATTTATTTTTTTATTTAAATGTTGTTAATAATCAAACCCCCTCTCCTCTCTGCTTCCGTAGCCACGCTCACTCTACCCTCACTGTAAAAATTTTATAAATGTTATGTTAGTTTGGAATTAACCCTGAAAAAGGCATAGTATTGCCGAAACTAGTTAGTTGTCAAATTATAAAAATATAAGTGGTACATAAAAACAATGTGATTTTATTTTAATATATAAAACAATGTTCCACAAAGTAAGTGCTTCAAACATCAAATATATATTTGTATAGCTTCATACAATAAATGAGTAAAGATTCATTTTGTGCACTTCGGATATCGCTAGCCCAAAGCAGCAGTGAGATAAACCCGAAATTTCCTATTTTGAGACACACGTGCAGATATGTTCATAAATGAATGTTTTCAAATAATAAAATATTGATGTTAGATAGATAGTTAACCCTTTGCATGCCTCAAAATCCGATTACCTCAGAATATGTTCTTCAGAGATATCTCACTGTTGTCTCAAGTAAGAGCTGGTATGAAATATAAAAATTGGAAAATTGTTTTCAGGCGTTGCCTAGTAGGTGCTTGGTTCACCCGGATGAATCTCATCCACATGATAAAGGTTTTAGCTGTTTTACTTCACAAAAGTCAACAGATGGAGGAGTTGAGGAAATGTGGATGTTTAAACATAGGTAGAATGATAAATGTTACACCGTGTGTAAAGTGGCCACTTAAACCAGCCAATGACAGGTCATAATCCCTGTAAATGCCATATTACTTCACACCATACTTCCATATTCCCTTCTCAAAAATGTTTTCCCTCTCTGTTGCAACATAGCTAGAATTTTTTGTGCTTTATTGAGTTAGTTCATAAGGACCTTAAGAACTATTTCAAACATTGTATTTTTTTTATAATTGAACGTCCAGTAGCTCAATCACAAATAACTATCGACGTGATAACAATTTCTCACCATGGTTGTTTATCGTATTCGCGATCACAATGGAACATCCGTGAACACCTAATATTAAATGTCAAAATATTTACGTTTTGCGACGTATACTTCTGCTGCGCCATCACATATTTAAATTTCACCGGTGTAAATACGGAAAATATTCCAAAACTGCTATTATTATTTATCCAAGAAAAGCAGTCGCCATATTAATTGTAATTTAATTTTCACTTTTTTGTATAAGTTGCACCTTACTTTTTTGCAAATGCAATGTATTGTATTATTTTCTATAGTAAACGCCGATTTTTCGCCAGTGAACTGTATTTATTTGCGAGGAAAACAAAAAACAAACCTACACGAGCCTTGACTTTGAGATTACACACGCGTTGACTTATGACTGCGATAACTTAAGCATGTTCATTATTGTTTATTGTGATCGCTCAAATGCTTAGCATGTTTTTTAGCACGTTGATAGTTATTTGTGATTGAGCTACAAGGGTGCTATTCTGAACCACTCTCGCGGCACGACAAAACAGTTTTTGTCGTGTATTTTTTATGTAAATACACGAGACAATACGGCCGCGAGAGCGTTTGGAATACCAGCCCAGAGGGCTCTTACAATGAAAAATCGTTTTTCTCCTCCCTTTTCAAAAATGTTTTCCCTCTTAGTTGCAACAAAGTTAGATCGAAATAACTCCCTGGGGAGGAAATCCAGTCAGTCTGCAAACATTCGCACATACTCAAAACATTGTTGAACAAACATTTCATTTAATAATAATATAAGCGTTGGAATTCACTTCATAGTGAATTAGCGAGAACGTAGAAACAGACGCAATTTACATACATACATAGCTACTCGACTTGGTAAATTAGAATGTGTATAGGATATATTACCGTCTCCATAAAACCACAGACATAATGGTTACGACAGGAGTCATCAGTTTAATCTATTCTTTAAAAAATTAATGGCCGCTAAAGCGACATAAGGAAAACATAAAAGGCTCTTGGGATAACAGAGACAATGAAATGTAATAAAACCATTTAACTAAGACATGTTCACATTGTTCATCTAATTAATATTTGAAGCGTTGGCTTTGTAATTTTCCATATAAAACAGTTTATACAGAATGTCCCAAAACTCGATGAATTTCCTTCAAGGGCTGATACATTTAATACATCATCACTCCTCTTTATGCACACAATGGTGCATAGGGCAGTGTTAGAACGATTGCAGAATATTTGTATTCATTATATCTTTGATCTTCGCAAATTTGACCACATAACCGAGTATTGCACGCAACTACACTGGCTCAGTATCAGGCATAGAAGAAACATTCACATTCTATCACTTCTACAAAATATTTTAAATAATCCCACTTTGCCTGTTTATCTGAGAGAGCTCATCCAACCTCTTTCACAACACGGACTATCTCTTCGTTCTAGTAACGAGAGAACCCTTTTAATACCCTGTCGTCGCTCTAATTTCTTGCCTCCTCTTTCACAGTGGTAGCCGCTCGATTGTGGAATAATCTACCCACTAATGTTAGAGACCCTTCTTTATTAACATTTAGGTCAAGATTGAAATGGCACTATCTAAATATTTTAATTGTTCCTTTATCCTTCTTCTTTCCTTCCCATCCCATCTCCTCTCTTCATAGTACAGTGCTAAATTTTAAAAAAATATTTTTTTTATTTTGTTAACCTTTGTTTTTAATTTTTGTATAAAATTGTATGATTCAATATATTTTTAAAGAAATATTTGCGTTCTTATGATTTACCCAAATATTTCATTTTGAGGGCCATTTTCAACGAGTTTTAAATAACTCTCTATTAGAAAATGGGAATCAAGTTAGAGCAGAGTGAGATTCGAACCGCGGACCTTTGATCCGTGAGTCCAAGACACTAGCCACGGGACCACAACCCGATATTTTTTTTTGTTTTTTAGAAACTTCGCCGTACATTTGAATGCTCTTATTTTTCCGGCGTGTAAAAAACATATTTTATATCCAATTTCCCTACTAGGCGGACTTATGGTTAATGGATTTCCCCTTTTCAGGATGTTTACGTGTTGCAAGGTTCTGCATGCTTCTTCTGTCACAATTTTGTTTCTTAAATTCGTTCGTACGCCCTATATATATTTTTTACCGGTTTGAACCGGAAACCAGTCAATAGAAAAGAAAAAAGTGATATAAAATAAAGCGGTTTTTATTTTACCTCTCGAATCTGCTCAGAAGTCAATAATTAAAATAATTTTTAAAAAGCCCTTCAGGTACCCACCCCAGCATCAAATTATTTGAGGAATTTGTTATAATTAATTAAATACAATTAATTTGCCATATAGCTTCGAAGCCAGGGTAAATTTTGAAGAATGTTTTCAAACATTTCTCCAAGTAAATTATTATGAAAATAAAACATTTTTATTAGTGTTACACAATTTTTATTATTTTACAAGAACATTACTACAGTTTCGGGAGAGCACTTCTCCCATCGACGGGTGATATGAAACAAAAACTCTATATTCTGTAAAATAATAAAATTGTGTAACACTGATAACAAAGTTTTATTTTCATAATAACTTATAATGAAGTGTTACGAAGTGAATGCCGATTCAATTGATAATATTTCTCCGAGTTTCTGAGAGAATATCTCTGTCAATTCGGAATTCAATTGACGGATTTTACTCATCAATGAATGGATTCATTCAAAATCAAAATACGAGGCTGAAGTTTTTCAATTCACAGATATGTAGGAAAAAATAGTGCCAATTATCAGTAAGCCCAGTATCTAAGCAAAATAAAGAATATAGTTGTGTGTACTATAAAACACTAAAAAGCAATTAAGGTACTGGGTTTAATTCCCGGCAACATTGAGATAAATATATCAATTAAATGGGTTTATTTTGTAATATTTCATAGTCCTTGGACTAGAGCTGAAGCGTTAAACTTATCATTTTGCCTTAATATATATAAAAAAAGTTATTTACTTTTATTCTTTGAGCGATTTACTCAGTTTGACGAACGGTGGAGATGGCCACGTTTGTTTTTTAGCGTACAATCTGCGCTGTCGAAGTCATTTAACCTTTAATGACATTGAAAGGTTGATTGAAGAACAGTACAGCTCGTACGAGCCACCCTTACGAGCATACCTTTCTCTTACTGTTCCGGTGCTGTATAGTCAATACACATACGAAAATGAAGGATTTAAAATCTTATATTTAAAAAGTTATATTTGAAATATAATGGCTAAAAAACATGAAGAATCATTTGTTAACGCTCACAGCACAAGCAAACGGTCCACCCTTAGCGGAGCTCTGAGAGCAACTGTTCGTTTTGTGGCAGTGGTACAGGATCGCCAGCGTCACGCGTGAAATTGTCGCTCTCAATTTCAACGATCTTAAGTCAGTATTTATCATATTTACAGAGATATAAAAGTTATTAGATGGAATGTGTACTAGCTACACATCACCGCGAAGGGAGAGTTAAGGTCGGCTACAACTATATGTCTATAAGATCTGTAAAAATAGCCCAAATATACCCCTTCGGCAAGTTTTTAGTAAAACATACTAAAACCTGTAAAAATAGCCAAAACATACGACGAGCAATTATAATGGATTTTTTGTATTAGCTAGTAAATTAATGTTAAAAATCACAAGACAATCGGTACCATTCTTATTGAAATCTGTTAAGAAATAAGGGAGATATAAAAGATCAAAGTCTAGTCGTTTGAATAAAGATAAAAACAAACAATTCGTGACGCCATCAAGTATGACGTTTTCGGATTATGTGTGACGTCGTAGGTTGTTTATTCTAAAAAATATATATGATTCGTAGAGCACTGTGGAATGGGGTGACTGATAATTTTTGAACTTCAAACTTTTATAAATATGTTATTTATTTAAAGACCTCTAGTTATAAGGCATGAACCCATATCGGAAGTTTTCAATCCGGTTACCGAGTTCACTAGTGCAGTAACCACACGCACTGTCTACACACTACATACATGTGTCCACCGAGTAAAATAAATATTTCTGTGTCCTATGGCAATCTCCAAGCTAGGTATTCAATTAACTTACATGCATATAATTAATCACTCATGCCCGAGTACACACGGTGACTCATAGCTCATGGCGATAAAATATACAATCTCAACTGTGCAATGAGATATGATTGTATCAAACAAGAAAATGTCACCGTACGACATAATTGAAGACCTTGTCTTAAAAAACCTCAAATGCCACAAACCGACAATTTTTCAGGAGAGTGTTGAAGCTAAATCTTCTTCTTCTTCTTCAGCCTTATTCTCTTCACTGCTGGATAAAGGCCTCTTCCGAACGTCTCCATTTCTTCCTTTCACCCACTTTCATCATCCATGTTTTACCGGCTATCGAGGCAATGCCATCGACCCATCTTTTCCGTGTGGCCTCCCAACACTTCTTTTGTTCCCACGGTCTCCAATTTATTATTCTGGGTGTCCACTTGCCATCATTTTGCCTCGCTAAGTGTCCTGCCCACTGCCATTTTAATTTTGCTAAACGATCCATGATATTCACGACTCAGGTTCAGCGCCTTATTTCTTCATTTCTTATTATGTCTCTTAGACATATACCGAGCATCTGTCTTTCCATGGTCGTTGCGTGCAATTTAGTTTCTGGCTACTTTGTTTGTACTACAGACATGGTTTCTAGTCCGTATGTTGTCACCGGCAATATACAAGATTCATAGACTTGCCTTTTTAAGCATACAGGGACTTGTTTATTTTCAGAAATATATTTTAGTTTGCCGAAAGCGCCCAACTCAGCCCTATTATTCTTGGCAACTCCCCTGTCTAGATATCTTTACCAAGTTTGACTTTGTGTCGTAGATACATGTATTCATCAACCACTTGGATTTTATTATTGTTAATGAAAATGGCTCTCTTTGTTTTATGAATATTCATTTCCAAACCAATCCTTTTTGAAGCCTCGTGTAGTTCCATAATCGTTTCCCCTAGTTCGTCCATGTCTTTACTAATGACCACTATGTCATCTGCGAATCTGGGGTGACTCGAGTACATGCCATCGATCTTTACACCTTTATTCTCCCAATTTAGGGTTTCAAATACATCATCCAAGGCTAGTGTAAAGAGCTTTGGCGATATTGTGTCCCTTTGTCTGATACCTTTCTATATTTTGACTTTATCCGTTTTTGTGTCCTCATCAATCCTCACATCTATAGTAGCGTTGTTATCGATGAATTTCATTGATCTAATGTATCTAGAATCAACAGTGGCATTTTGGAGTGCTTCAATAACAGCCCATTTTTCAACTGAGTCAAACGCTTTTCGATAGTCTGTAAAAGCTCAATGTAGTGTTGTGTTGTATTCAGTTGACATTTCTATGAGAAGTCGAATTGATTGGATGTGGTCTCTAGTCCCGAAGCCTTTGCGAGAGCCTGCTTGTTCTACAGGTTGATAGGAATCAAGTTTTTAATCGGTTTGTTAAATTTTTGTTAACAATTTATAAAGATGTGACAGGAGACTGATTGGTCTGTAATTTTAGAGATTGTCATTATCACCTTTTTCGAATAATAATTTGATTTCTGCATTTTGCCTATCATCGGGTACTTTTCCTCTTCTAAACATTTATCGAGTAATATTTTTATGGCTTCTGTTAGTTTTCTACCACCTAATTTTAACATTTCGCTAGTAATTTTGTCTTCACCTGGGGCTTTATTATTTTACATTCATTTTACACACCTCTTCTTACACGCTATGAGATTTCATATTATATATTCTCAGAGAACAATAAAATACAATAATATCATTTTTGAACATTTTGGACCTTTGACGTTTTCAGAACGAGGTCTGTAATTATATTACTAGAAAAAAATAATAGAATAAGACTTAGAATAATGCATAGAAAAAATACAGAATCACAAAATTATTTAATATATATATTGAGTTTTTCCACTGAAATTTCTTGGTGGAACTGCATTTTAATTATAATAATAAAAATACTTTATAGTTTTATTCCACTTGTATTATATATTTTTTTATTATTTATGAATTTTTAACCAGTGAACGGGATTCGTCGTGACCGACATCACCACACCACGACACCAGTCTGACGATGTCAGTCACGACGAAACCCGGTCACTGGTAAAAAAATAATTAAAAAAATATATATATAAATAAAAGTGGCATAAAACTATAAAGTATTTTTATTATTATAATTATATTTATTTATTTAACACTTTATATACTTATGAGGGCGGGCATATTGCCTTAAGGCAGGTAGTACCCTAAGGTAGGTAGGAAGAAACTTAGAGAAAGTTAGACAAAATAAGAAGTACATGGACATATTTTAGGTATTTTTTTTCCCTCTTGTTCCGGTTATTTATTGCTTTGCTTATGCATACAAAGCGTTTTTCCCTAGTATGTATATTTTGTACAATAGTTAATTTTCACGGGTCTGGGTCCGTTTCTTCATTGCTTTTTTCATTTTTATAATAAGGTCTTCAGAAAGTCAGTGTATCTTTCCGCAGTGGCTTCATTTTTTATTACTTCCTCTGGGTTTTCAAAAATTTGGCCGTATTGTGCGCACATTTGTTTGCAGTTTAACCTCCCGACGTCATTGGTATTAATACAGAATCTTATAATTTCATGCAAAAATTTAAACAAAAATAAACTAAAAATCTGCACTATACTATAAAGAGAAAAGAGGGGAATATACTGAGCTGTCAAAGATAAAATAAAATTTTAAGATAAATATTCAGGACTGGATTTTCCTTAAGAGGAGGGATTTCTCAATGAGTTCAATTTGTGCTTGGTTATTTTATGTAAACTTAATATTTATCTATGCTGTTTTTAACTTTTTTTTTTGTATCCGAACGGGTGAAGAAATAGAACCGGAAACCAGGATGAGTACTTTCGACTCGATGGCTACTTTCAGGTAAAAATCCTGAGACAGGAAATCGAGTGGCGATAAATCCGACTCGTTGCGTGGAAGGGTGGACGTGAAATACTGATTTTCAAAATTGTTTAAACTACAATATTTTTTTGTTCCTGATCCTGTTTTGTATTTGTGCAGTGCAGAACTGATCACCTTGCCTACATGTAACAGAAGATCAAAATGCAGTGCCCTATGCACCACTGGGTTCGTAAAGGGGAATGATGATGATGATAATAATGAAACTTAATCAAAATTAAATTCTTTTAAAATAGGGAAATTTCACTTTTTTTACATTTTTTAAGCAATAAAGGTCTATGAAATACTGTCCAGTAAAAAAAATATTTTTTTGCTAATTATTAGTGGCATAAAATTTTTATTTAAATTTGTAATTTTGAATTCCCGCAAAAACGGTCATTGCTTTGGCCACGCCCTAATACGTCACGATACATGTTTATTTGTTCCTGCCATTGAAATTAGTGTAGAACAATTTCATGAATCTTGACGTCACAAAAACCAAGGCCAAACACGTCGCGTTTTTCTACTAACATATTTTTATTGAATTTCTTTTTTACATTTATTCATGAAAATATTTCTTTACAATATCCATATTGATTTTGAAAATACAATTAATTATTCTAAATCCATTTCATATATTTTTATCGATAATCGTAGTACATATGTGATATTTCCCTAAGCGTAGTGTCGATGTTTTCAAATAAAACATTATTTTTTTAATTAGAAATTCTTAAGCACGACAAAAATTCAAGAGTCACGCGGTCAATTGCCACAATTGGAGCAGATCATTTGCTCAATTGATTTGTAGACCCATTACCTACATACAAGACGATTGTCATGTCAATACGCCTCACTTAGGTCTCAATGCTAATCATTCCACATTCGGATAATTTAACTATCGTCCAAAAGACAATGCCAATTTATGCCATAGTGAGTTTTGTAGGGATGAGAGTGTGAAGAGAATGTAAAGTGGCCACTTGATACGGCCAACGACAGGTCATAAGCCCTGTAGATGCCTAGACTTCTATACCTCCTAGTCTAAAATGTTCTTCAACTATGTTGTAACAATTGGCAGTAATGATTTTTTTTCATACATTTTAGAGAAACTCCGCGGTACAATGAGGAACTTCAGCCCTACGGAAAATTTGATACAAAAAATGTTTTCTTGCGCGCGGTAAAAATTAGAGCATTAAATTATTGAACGGCAAAGTTTCTTGAAAATGTACGAAAAAATAATAAATAATATTTTAATCAAAACGCACTACTTTGAACGACGTCACTGGTTCATATTAATCAACCAATAATATGAGAGATGTGAAGGATATCCGGTTTGCTTATTGAAACGAACCAATCGGAAGAACTGACAGAGAAGAACCTCTGACGTCACACGCGGAGTTATTTCAAAAATACAAAACTTTTAAAAATCATAGCGCTAATAATACGATATATAAAATTTTAAAAATAAAACATTTGGCTTAATTTATTTTGTCCGCAAGTTTATATGAATTTATTGTGTTTTTTATGATAATTTTAGTTTATTTTGCTTATTATGTTTACGGTGATAATTAGGTTAATTAGATTAATTTCGTTTTTATTTTCTTATTGTGTTAACTAGTGAAATAGCTAATTTAAGGCATGTTTCATTTTACTTATTAAAAAATGGTTCCCTCGGCACGGGACACCTCGGTGAGGTAACATTATTCCGTGTAAAAAAAATAGTACAAAATTGTAAAAGTATAAATAAATAGTCTTTTAACAAAACATTTTTTGTATCCAATTTCCGTAGCACATAATTTCCTCATTGACTGGTAGATTTAATCGATGTCCGCGCTAATGTTTCTAACATTTGAACAGGTGCCAGGAGCGTCTGGCAGGGAAATGGAAAAATGGCATCCACCGTACGGCGTGCCGTGCTGCCGTGTAGCGAGTCTGGCGGTCTGGCCACCGAATGATTCGGGATATTCACAACACAATGCACTGTGACGAAGGAGAAAATTTAGCACTTACTAGGCGCAGTGCAATTTCAAAACACTGTAACTGAATTTTTTTTTTTCATTTAATATTTTTTGACAATGTTTTGAGTATGTCCAAATGTTTGCAGACAGACAAAAAATATTTATCCTTTTTTTTGTTCTGTACACTATTTTGTGAAAAGGACCTAAATTATATTGTTACGGTATTTTTTTTATTTATTATTATTGGGGATATCAACAGTAATACATGTAAAAAAATATATAACAAATAAAATATACAGATAATAAAACCAATGACAGATATCCACAGAAATACATGAAATACTCGTACAATACATGTTAGTGTGTTTGTGTGAGTGTAAGTGTGTGAGAGGGTGTGTGAGTGGGTGCTATAATGGAGTGAGGGTGGACATGTGTGTAAATATTATTGCACAACTATCAAAACTATATAAAATATGAAGAATTAGATAGAAAATAAGATTTTATTATAGAAACTACTTATAAGACAAAAATGTGTGTTTTAAAACGCGAATTTTAAATGTTAATTTGTTACAATCAAACGGATCAATAAGGGGAAATTTCAAATAATACTCACGAGCTAAACGTATAAGTGGAGAGTTCTGGGCATAGTTTGTACGAACTGCTGGAACATGAAATAGAGAGCTCGGCATGTGACGGGTTCGGTAGCCAGGGACATTTAATGATAACTCCGACATAAGAGCCGGGCTATCGAGGCGTCCGCTAAGTATGTCATAAGGACCCCCGTGTCTAATAGTAGACGGCGATCTTCTAAACTAAGCGAGTGGTGCTTTTTGCAGCTTGCTTTTTGTTACAATCAATGTAGTGTAAAGTTTCCGCAAACCAAGTTTCGTAAAATTTCCATTGAAAATAAAACGTAAAAATGGCATTTTTGAGTAAAAAATTATAAAAGCGCCATCTATGAATAATTAGTTTCATATTTTCGTTTAGAATAACCTTCATTTCCTCAATCATTCAAACGAGTAAGAAAAGGGGCATTCGTTCTAATTCGGGGCTGGAGCGTCAAACACAAGCACTGTCAGAAAATCTTTATCTTTTTCAATAAATTGGAACGCAATAGTAACATCTTTGTTTCGAGTTTGGAACAACAACACGTCTCTCTGTCTGACCGACTGAGCAAATACGCCCTTAATTTTATGGATTTTGATAGATGAGTTTATTTGCCCCGTAGTTACTCTTGACCCACCTGTCCTTAATAATAAATGTTTAAAATACATTTAGTAAGTTACCCTTTTTTTATCAATCTGCAATCAAAAATTTTGTTGCGCATAAGAGTATTCCTTTGTTATCTGGTCTCCATATTATGATGTTCACATCAAAAATATTGAATCAGTTCAGTTCAATTCAGTTTTAAGAAAGATAGGCTGGAGGTTGGGCTTATCCAGAGACCAATATACGTATAATGAGTTAGAAACTACCTTAAATATATCTTCTCGTCAAGACCGTCGAAATAAATCCGACCTTCTAGTCCTATTTAAAATTCTCAACTAACTCTTTGATGCGCCTGAACTACTGAGCTCGATCAAATTAAATATCCCAACTAGAAACCTCAGACAAAACTTACTCTTTCATACCGATAACCATTCATAGAACTAACTATGGTTTTCATTCTCCTATGCCCAGAATTCTTAGGTCTGCCAACAAACATACCAGTCTTGATTTATTTGATAACAAGTTGTCTTCTTTCAATCAAATTAAATTATTAACACATCTCTCCCGCTTCCACTCCCACCAAGTTTACTAAATACTATTGTGTCTTTCTACTTTCCTTTATAATAATTTTCTATGTATAAATATGTCCTTAAAAATGCCCATTGGGTATTTATATGAATAAATAAATAAGAGATTTACCAACAGTTGAGGAAATACGTAAAAAGAGGTTTAGTATCTACTTTACACTAAAAAACTTTTCAATCGAAATAATAAGTACATTAGTATATCCCTCTTTAAGTTTTTTTTTTATTATTCATTATCAACATGAACATGCATTGTTTTAGAGATTGCGATTTAAAAAAAACATGACTAGAATTAATGTGCAAGGTCAATCCTTAACACACATGTATACCGCATAGATGCATTATGCACTTGAAACACAATCTAAAACACATAATTTGTTTAATGACTTGTGTTATTATTGCAATTAGGGATTTGCATAATAATTCCACGGAAGTATCAAAAGTGCAGCTAATTTTTAAAATACCAAGAATCGTGCACATTTTGTACGTATCTAAAATGGATTCGCTCTGTCAAGGTGCGAGAGAGTTACCTTGTAAAATATGTCGATAGTGGGTATATCCGTCATTTAATGAATTGTACGGGACAAACAATTCATTTCTTCTGTCACATAAGGAACTATTTGCTGTACCCGAAGCGTGAAAAGAACGGCTGAACCCCATATTTGACTATGGCCATTTTGAAAGAAGCTCTCGAGCATGAGCGTGTGGTGAGGTTTTCGATTAGAAAAGCAGTCACTCGGTACTACTAGGTACATACATAGGTAAAAAATTTGCCTACTACTAACACAGAAATTGAAATTAATGCAATTTTATGCCATAATTCTAGCATAAAAGAGTTACATTTCAAAGTTTAATATTATAATGCCATCGTCTAAAGCGATTAAAGTGGTAAATGTGTTATAAAACCGACACAATACATGAAAAATAAACCTGGATGTGTTTCTTAGAATTGGTTCCACGGATACTAAAAATCTCTATTTGCGCATGCGCGGACTTGTGAAATTCTGCTCTGAGGGACTGCCTTAGAAGAACTAAAACACTTACGCAGTTCCATATTCCAAAATCAGACAGAGCGCAGTGTATTTTATAGCAGTCTTCAATTCCCGCAAAAACGGTCATTGCATTGGCCACGCCCCTAATACGTCACGATTGATGTTCATTTTCAACTTTGTTCCAAACCATTCAAATTTTTGTAGAACATCGTCACGAATCTTAACGTCACAATTATCACTGCCAAACATGTCGCGTTTTTCTAGTGACATATTTTATAATATTTTATTTTTTTAAGATATATTATATGGAAGCATTTCTTCACAATATCCATATTGATTTTGAAAATATAATTAATTGTTCTAAATCCATATATTTCGATCGGTATTCGTAGTACGTAATATTTCTCTAGTGTACTCTAGTGTACCTTTTCTCACTGTTTTGCAAAAAAGACATGTTGTTGATGTTGACAAATTTAAAAAAATGTAATATGTGATTTAAAGACTCCCAGTCCGAGGCTAGAGTTCTGCTCTACAACTTATTTTCCATTTTCTAGCAAGCTTATTTACAACTAACTGAACATTTAAATATTTGATTTTTCATTATTGCATTTTTTTAAATATGATAAAAACAATATTTAAATAAACATGACAGTGGTGATGGCGACCTCGCCATAGTCGCTTCAAAACTGGTAAACATCGTAAAGTTGTATAAAATAAACATTTTATTTACTTAAGATTTCGTTATTTGTACATACATATTCATATCCCAGTAATTTTTACTGAAAACATGCAAATAACTCAAATTCATGTAAAATTCAAATCAATATTTTATGCATTCAATGTAATTTTTTTTTCATTATTTTGAACACAACAAAACTCAAAAAACCCATTTATAATCAATGACGTATTATACATTTATTTATTTTATTTTATTTATTTATTCAATTAAATACATACGTATTATGAAAAAATACTATATTTTAGAAAAATACTATGGAAAAATAATCATATCTCGTTATTATCTTCACCAATCTGTCCCATTTTATGCATGCATCTAGCCAAAGATATATTCTTTACATAACAATCTAATTTGTATATCGGTAGCCCGCGCTTGTTCTGACGTTTGTGTTTTATAACGATTGTTTTCTCAATTATTTCATAATTTTAAAAAACTTCAAATAATAAAGTTTTTAAATTTTTTTATTTATATATATGTATAACTTTTAAAAATATCTCATATTTTTATTAATTTTATACGTTTTTTATGTAAAGATATATGAAACAGTAATATATGCCTTTTGTACTCCGTACCTTTATTTTACACCCCTTGAGCCCCAAAGTCATTCCTGAAGTACATGTTTGTTTTGTAAACTATGCAAGCTTAAAAATAATAAAAAATTAAACTATTTGAATAAACAATAGAATTTTTAAATGCAATATTTTTTTTTTTACTTTGGTACTGAAAGGGTTAAAATTGGTATTTTATTTTAACGATTTTTTTAATATTTTTAATTTCAGTCAATGGTTATTTTAGATTAAGGTCTATGAGTTGTTTATTGTCTATGTTAAATGATTAACCAATAGTAGTTCGATTTTAGCTGTCAAAACAATGACAACTGACAACAGGTTCACTCTTTTGTGTGACAACAATATTTAGGTTGATGATGCCAATTTGAAATTTAAATTGTTTACTCAATGTGACTTGTTTTCTTGGATGTATTTATTAATTCTATAATAATTTTACTGAAGTTCAGTATGGAGGCATTAGTTATTTTGTATGTCGTTTATTTCAATTTATTTTCAACTTTGTGCAAGAACAGATTAGAAGCGTCAGGACTCGCTCACTTAATTTAGATCTCGCATTGATCGAGAAACGACCGGAATGAGACAGAAGACATGGCAAAGTGATTTTGTTACACGACAATGCTCCGTCTCACACAGCAAAACCAGTGAAAGACACATTGAAATCGCTCGGATGGGACATCCTTCCGCACCCGCCGTACTCCCCCGACCTGGCGCCATCTGACTATCACCCCTTCGCATCAATGGGGCACACCCCAGCAGAGCAGCACTTCGGCAATATGGAGGAAGTTAGAAAATGGCTCGACGAATGGTTTGCCTGAAAGATGGGCGAAGTGTGTAGAAGCCTATGGCCAATATTTTGAATAAACAAAAAATAAACTTTCCTTGAAAATTATGTTTTTTTTTTACCACAAAAACATATGCATACACCTAGTATATAAATTAATTATAACAATAAAAAATTTCATTACTAACAGGATAACAATGCATGCAATTTATTTTTTTGTAAATACTATGTAAACTACGGTGATGGTAAATGTGAAAGTGTATTATAGTATTTGCATGTTGGTTTAGTGAGTGTCCTGACAAAGGGACGGGTACGTCTCAAAACCGGTAGCCATAAAAAGTCGTTAAGTGGTTAAATACTAATATTTGCTAACATTAATTAAGGATAACAATAAATTTCTTTACAAATATCAATATGTATATTAAAAATCAATAAAATAGAATATCCCAACTAGAAACCTCAGACAAAACTTACTTTTTCATACCGATAACCATAGAACTAATTATGGTTTTCATTACCCTATGCCCAGAATTCTTAGGTCTGCCAACAAACATACCAGTCTTGATTTCTTTGATAACAAGTTGTCTTCTTTCATACGATCACAGAATTATATTCAATTATAAACACCTCTCTCACGCTTCCACTCCTACCAAGTCTACTATATACCATTGTGTCTTTCTACTTTCTTTTATAATAATTTTCTATGTATACGTATGTCTTTAAAATGGCCATTGGGCGTAAATATAAATAAATAAATATTTATATGGAATACTACACCCTTGAATCTCATAATATATTTCTTAAGAAACATTTGTATAAGCTGATTTCTGGAAGTACAGTAGAACTCCGTTTATCCGAACTCCAAATATCCCGTTCGTTATCAGGAAATGAAAAATAAAGAAATTTTAATTTAACCTTCAACTTTGCTGGATACATTAATCTGGATAGCTGGAGTTTTACCGAGTATATAATCCAAATAAACTGAAAGAGATCAGTTTGCGAGATCTCATGCACTGTTCTACACACCCAGAAGCCGTACAAATGCGAGTCAGAACTCACCCATTAATAGGACAATTTACTTGCTGAATATGGCTTCTTCAGATAATAAGGACATATTTTTCTGTACATGTAGGCAGTTTAGCAACTATCTGCTTTGCATTCATTCATTTGACAGGCGCTGTAGCGCAGTCGGTTAAACGGTCAACTGTGAAACTGGCTTGCGGGTTCGATTCCCGCCAATTGCAAGAAAACAATCCAACAAAGATTTTTTCTCAATTGGTCTGGGCGTTGTGTGTATTATTCATAAATTCCTTCCATATCCTTTCTTTCCCACCTGCTGACAAGCCTCTTCTATAATAGAGGCCGAGCGGGTTATTCCTAAAAAAAATAAATTAATACTTGATAATCGCAATGTTATCATACCTGATATTTACAGTCTACCTGTCAAGTAAAACTAACTACAATTATCAAATAAATAAATTCTTGTACTTTTTCACGGTGCATTTTATGTTAGGTACGATTTACCCCGTGGATTCTGAATTACAAAACATTTTGTTATTTAAAGATATAAATAGTGAAATTAATTTATCTACAAGGACAACGGTAAGACAAAGCCAAAATTGTATTGACCAAAGGTCCGTGGTTCGAATCCTACGCTACCCCAACTTGATTCCCATTTTCTAATAGTGAGTTATTTACAACTCGTTGAAAAAGGCCCTCAAAATTAAATATTTGGGTAAATCATAAGAACGCAAATATTTCTTTTTCTTTAAAAAAAATAAAAAATTCCTAACATTAAACTTAACTTTCTATAATCTACATAATATACTGTGCCTCTTTTCTTTACAGTCGCACTCTATATTAATTAGTTTTAAGTCCAAGATACAATTATTAGATATACTAAACATTACAGACTATTTTTTTTTCACTGCAATACGTTCTGTACATTTTTGCATGGGTAATTAATTCCTTTTTCTAGCGAATATCCAAACACAGGTAGATTTTTGCAGAGAAAAATACACAACGACAAAACATATTTTTCAACGAACCTCCTTTACGCATACATGGTTATGTGCGCGTGATAAAATATGCAATAGGTGATGTATTATTAAATGTCTCCGCATGCTAAGTATGTCAACATTGAAGTAGGAAGGAAAAATTGGATGCAATGTCATTTAACAAAGACTTTTCCATTATTTCACATATAAACACTACACTTATTCATGTGCTTGAATTATAAACCATATTTCTAAGGCCAGCGCCATTTCTTTGAATATAAAATACAGTTCAAGAGTGTACTGAAAGAGACTTGTAATTTTTGCATATTTATTAGTGACCGAATGAATAAGATTTTTAGTACTGAAATCGAATTTTGGCTACTGTTCTAGTCCTAAACTGAAACTTATCTGAATAAGTTAAAAGTCACTTCAAAGCGTCCAAAATTAGGATTTTTTATTTTTAAACTTTATGAGTTCATTAAAATAAGCGTTAAATAATACACAGTGAGATAAAAGACATGAATTTAATGAGTAAATTTGTGTATTTTGAGCGCTTTTTGGTTCGTTATGTTATACATATAACTTATATGTAACAGTTCTTCAATGTACGCTATAGGAACTTGTAAACTATAAAGAAATTACAAAAATATAAATATGAAAGATCTTAGAACTACTAACTATAGTCAAAAAATCACAAAATCAGCCTAGTTTTTGTTTTTTGTTAGACAATGGCAATACAATAACTAATTATTTGAATGGAAAACAATCCAATAATTTTAAAAAGTCTGCTTGTAAAAAAATATTAAAAATCGGTGGTGGGGAAAATTTAAAACGCCTGTCCGACGCGTACGGATGCTTTAAAAAGGACCTTATTAAACACATTTAAAAAATAAATAAATAGCATTTTTATAATTTACCTAATTTTTTTAATTGTAGTGACCATTTTCGACGAGTTTTAAATAACTCACTATTAGAAAATGGAAATCAAGTTGGGGTAGAATGGGCTTCGAACCTCGGACCTCTGATCTGTGAGTCGGCGGCAACAGTAGGCACGGGACCACAACCTGTATTTATTTGTTATTTTATTTTACATTCACGCCTCGAAGGCCTTATGCAAAAACTAAAACTACATAAATAACAGCGTATCGAACGTAATCCGACACATCCCGACCGCAGGTCGCTTATATTAGAATTAAAATTAGAAATTTAAAATCACGGTGAAAGAAGAAGTAACTATCGAAGAGGTATTCACGAAGGTTTGCTTTTGACCTAATGAAACTCAGCCAGAACCGAGAGAGGGTTATTGCTAGAGCCCTCACAGGGCACTCCAGATTGAATAAACACCTTACTGGAATGAACCTTTCGGAAACTTCTAGATGTAGGTTCTGCAGTGCAGATATACATAATAGCCTGATACTTCAAGGACCTGGCCTTGGAGGAGATTAAGCAATATGAGAACACTCAGTAGCCAGGCTCTTTAAAGACCTGGGCTCGGAGGGTGCGAACTAATTTACGGGGAACTGTCACATTGGATCGACACAAATCGCAGTGACGTCAGAAGCTTATTTATCACTGACCCCCCTTTTTTCAGAATAAGAATAAGAAAGATGCTTGCTTTAGACGAAACCACTCAAAAGCCAATAAAAAAATATGTTTCATGAAGGACTTGGATTGATTTTGTTTTACCTTGCAATTTCATCAAGTAGTATCTATAAAAAACATCAATAAAACGTGTTGTGGTCATGTGCTGCAGACTCAAGGTTGAAAGAAGGTCGGAGGTTCGAACCCCGCTCTACCACAATTTAATTCTAATTTTCTTATAATTTATTTATTTATGCTTTATTAAGTTAGTTCATAACATCTTAAAAACCAATATAAATTTTTTATAACGTTACAATTTTTTGTATCAAAATTTCTCAATAACATATTTTTTATATTTTTAAGAAGACGAAGAATTTGTATATTTTTAATTTCTCCTTCATTACATAAAAAAAGAATGGAAGAACGGTAATTTATGTGTGGACATATGATTGTTTTGAATATAAGAACACTACTCTTTATATCTATTACATTTCGTAATCTTCCCATAAATGTTTTTTTTTGTTTTGTTACATTTAGAGAATGTGTTTTGAAATTTAAATATCTATCCAAGTAAACTCCGAGATACTTTATTTCATCCACAGAATTTATATTTAAATTATCAATATTAATATTGTATCCCTGGGGTATATTTTTTCTCCCAATATTCATATATTTTGTTTTTGAGATATTAATTTAAATTTATTCACCTTAAACCATTTTGATATGTTTCCTAAATTGTAATTAATCTTATTTATCCCTGTATCATAATTATCTCCTGATAGGTAAACTAGTGCATCATCTGCAAAAAGTTGGATTTTACAATATAACTAGCGGACCCGTCAGACGTTGTCCTGCCCGAACGTTGGCTTGCCTGCTATTAGCTTGGAAAAAGACTTTTCATTGATAAGAAGGTACCTAGGTATTTGTTTGTGATTTAATTCCAAAACTAAAAATTGATAGTATTCAAATATTTCAAATGAGTTCTCACCAACAGAGGGGTGTACTTATGTGGGAATACGATTTTAAAAAATGTATTGAATATAATATTATTTCAGTATTATCAAAAATCCAGTAAAAAGAAATTAATAGGTAGAAATTATAAGGAATTTAAGGAAAGAATCTGATTGAGATCCACAAAAAACAAATGCTGTTTGTAAACATTCAAAAACAACCTTTTTTTATATGCAAAAAAAACAACATCTTTCCATTTTTTTGTAAATGCATTCTCCTCAAATGCAACCCTGGTAGATCGATGAATAAAACATTTATGCTCCTTACTTCTTTTTTACATTTAAGATTGAAGATTTTAATATCTACGAACACGCACAATGCAAAGGTTTATATTTCTCTGAAAACGGCGGGTAAATCGGTTAAGCCGTTTAGGAGGAGTTCAGTGACATCACACGTACAGAGGAATTATATATATATATATATATATAGATGGGTTATTTACAACTCATTCAAGGTGACCCCCAAAATTTATATATTTGGGTTAATCATAAGAATGCAAATACAGTGGAATGTTATCAGGAAATAAAATAAAAAAATAAGAAGTTATTAATTAAATTTAATTGTGCAATTAAAATTGCTGGACATGTTTATTAAGTATGTTTTAATGGGATTCCAATTCGCTGTATTATTTCAAAAGCAATTAAATCTGGCACTCGTTAATCTGGATAATAGGAGTTTTTCTGTGTTTATTTTTCAATTAAAAAAAGTAGTGTAAGTGATTTCTGTTGCAATGAATTCATTTTCGTATGCCAATTTTGTAACGAGAAATAAAATAAATTATTCATTAAATCTTCTAAAAGAAACTAATGTTTTTATGCTTTGATTATAATTATTATGGATATCTTATATACCGCCATTTTCTTTAGAAAATACCTCAAGGGCGCTCTACAAAGTGATTATATAAAGATATAAATTTAAATGTCAAGAATAGATTGATAACTTCCTCACATGACTTTGAAGATTTTTCAAATAGATCTTTATGCATTTTGCAGATCTTTTGCAGTGTGGATTGTGGGATAATTTACATGGCAAAGCTCGAAATTTTGAGAAGTTTTAGATTTTTTTTACACATTTTTGAATGTTTTTATGTGTTTATTTTAACTAATTTTTACTTCAATTTAAGCATAAAACAATTGAATGGATGGAAAGTAGATAGCCGCTTAGATGCAGACATATACAGAAAAAAATGTCCATATTATCAAGAAAATTGCCCTATCAACGGGTGAATTCCGACTTGCATTCGTGCGGCTGGGTGCGTAGAACAGTGCATGAGATCTCGCTCTAGAATAATTATTGGGAACATGCAAACAAATAAATTAATTAACAATAATGATTGAATGTTACTAACCTCCGAACGTAGCCAGGCTTCCCAGAGTTCTCTGGCGGAGATGTGTTTATCGTCGTTGTGGTGGAAGGCCTGTTGTCTCCTTTCATAGCCGGAGTCATATTGTAATTCCTCTCTGAGAAACTGTAATCAGAAAATATTACAAATATTATTTATTCACTCGATTGGTAGCAATATTTGTAGAATATAACAGGAAATAATCATCACCACTCTATACATGTATTTTAATAAACATTTATTTTCATGCCAACTACAACTATTGATTTAAACAGTTCAAAGACGGTGATTTTTCTCTGATTGACAACTAAAACGCACAGGAGGCCCTCAAAAGTGCGACAAAGGTTATTTGAACGAACTATTGCTGAGAATTCAGCACAAACGCAAAAAGAACTAGCTGAGTAGCTGGGAGTCTCAATAAACCATTTCCAAACATTTATGACAGAAGATGGGAATGATTCTTAAGGAAAGAAAATGGGTCTCACATAACCTAAGCCAAAAAAACTAAGATGGCTGTATGGACACTGGCAACATTAAATCCCGGGTCCACATATACCAACCTAACAAGGCACTAAGCGCGGCAAAACGGAAATGCAAATGAGACTCTCTCTGGTCAGCACTGGTACCGGTTGACCGACATGATACAGCTAATGACATTCATCGTAATTGTAAATTCAATTTGCGTTCATTTAACAAGGCTAGATTTCATTCAGTAATGTGAACATCTCTCTTTTACTATTGTCATAGCTAATTAAGTTATAAAATTAGCAAATAAAACTCCACAAAATATGTAAGTAAATCTTTTATTTAATACACGCAACCTTGTAACGAAACTTCTGGTAAGCCCAATTTAATATAGTCATTTGCTACATAGAAACAGTTTACTACAGCTGAATTAAGACATGCTTTAACCTCTACAACAAAAAACAAAGGAAGTTTTTTCTATGGCAAATTTTGACTAAAGATGATAATCCCAAAGGCAAAATTCCCGGGTTGCTTCTGGCGAGCCTTCCACACCGCAGCCGAAACAAAATATTCACAGAAAGAAGATAATGTTGGTCATATGATAGGACTGGAAAGGCGTGCTGTACTATTATTAGCTGCTCGAACCGAACCAAACAGTTACTGGAAATTACTACACGGAAAGACAGATGCTCGGTGTATGTCTAAAAGACAGAATAAAAAATGACGAAATTAGGCGCCGAACCGTAGTCGTAGATATGGATCATACAGCAAAATTAAAATGGCAGTGGACAGGACACTTAACGAAACAAAATGATCACGGGTGGACACCTAAAATAATAAAGTGGAAAGCCAAAAAAAGATGGGCCGAAGACATTGCCTCAATAGCCAGTAGACCACAGATGAAAAAAGCGGGGGATAGAAAGGAGTGGAAATGTTTGGAAGAGGCTGATATCCAGCAGTGAAAAGAACAAAGTGCAAGAAGATGAATAAATCATCATGTTATTTATTGACGATTATTCTCGATGGAATTCCATTGTTATAACTTATATAAATTATTGGCTAATTTATTATCAGTGATGATGTAAGTAAATGGTAAATGGAATATGATAATAATGAATTATAGATTTGAAATGTTCATATGTTTCAATTTATTGTAATTTTGTGATTGGATTATCAAAACAGTCTGGCTTAACTCGAGCATTGGATAAGTTTCAATAAAATATTTAAATCCTTGGTATCACATTTGAATTACACATCCGGCAACACAGCTTAATACTATTGGGTAATTTCACACATTTCAATATTTACATAAAACATTATTTCGATATGAATGTGTCTGTCTCGGGGTTTTGAGAATGTAGAAGATACATATAAGTAAAAGATGACAGTATCTAAATTTCCATAGAAAGGAAGATTAATGTATTATGGGCTGGTTTTATAAACAATCTACCAAATTTCTGCCAGTTTGCCCAGCTGTATGAAACAGTACTTATGATTTTCTTGTTAAATTATTTAAAAATATTTTATTAATTAATTTGTTTTTTACATTTATTCTTGAATTGTTTAAACTTTCTACTGAATATGTTGTATAATTTTTAGGTTAATTTTTTTTTATAAATCTTGGATAAAGGGAAATTTATGTTTTAAAAAAATATATATATTAAGCTAAATATGTTTTATTATAAATTTTTGTAAAAGGCAGATTTGCCGTTTATGTTAATAATGTAAAATAAAAAAATAACCAAGATTTTTATTTAATTTTTTTGTTAACAATTTCAACTTATTTGATCATTTTCTAATCCACACCTATTGGTGCGTTGGGCACTGCTGTGGTGCTCCAATTGCAGCGTGTCTGGATCATTTTTGTTACATGGAAGATAAGGTTATCAGTCTTATGCCCATGTGCCAGCCCAGGGCAGCGATTACATTGGGAAGCTGAGGTCGTCATACCTTCACCATGACGGTATAGTTAAAGATAAATTATCACGAGCGATTATAAATATACACTACCGACCCCCCACCTTCAAGTTTTGAGGTAAGTACACCGGTTTGTACCGACGGGTCTAGTACCTCATGGTACACGTATCTACTCACTGGAAGTTACAATTTTTTTTTTTTCCGCTGAGCAGTTTCTATTTTATTACAATTTATCTAACTTTTCAATAGCTCTGAGGACAGTTTTTTTCTTAAAAGCCTATTTCAAAAATGAGAGCGAAATAAATCAATTTTAAAGTCAAATTAAATTCTGACATAACTGTTAGTTTTGAAAACGAAGGTCTAAATGCACAGATAATGTGAATAGAATCTGCCCTATTAACATCTAGGCGTAAAAATATTGCCACAAAAAAAAAAATTGTTATTACATTTTTTCCATCTGTTTTACTATTTTATTCAGAAAACATACAGTCATACAAAATAAGTATTAAAAACAACATTTTTTTAACGTAAAAAGACCAATTAAGTTTTCATAAATTAAAAAGATATAAACATTAAATGTGACAAAAAAATAAATAAGAATTTTAAGTGAGAAAAGAATAATTGTTGACATTTGCGTTTTCCATGGAGGTAATAAATAAAAATACCGAATTTACACTCCGAGCCATCCACGCACACACATGAACGCACATATAAAACATACACAAACATATACATTACATGCGGCACATATACATAGCATAAACCACTCAAGATGCACATCTTATCTTCCTTAGTGTGCGTATTGAGACGTTAAAAGAGCCGGCTTTGTAATAGTTCAGTAGATAAATACAGACAAAAGTAAAGCATACCGTCTTGGTAATTGTCAAAAGTCATATAAAAATCATATTCAAGCGAGCATTTTTTTGCTTGAATTGGGATTTATTGGGGTTTATAGTGGCATTGAAGTGGCCACTTTTTATCACAGAAGCCTATTTAAAATGAGAACTTATTTTAATTTCAATTAAGTAAGGAAAGCGAACTAAATTTTCAGGGTCATTCATTGGTTGGATTCGATCATATGATGTCGAGATGACAAGTCGGTAGAACATACTAGGGTAGATAGAACAGAAGTATACCGTCTCGGTATGTACTGATGAAAATAGCCTTTATAATCGCGGCCCTGGAACAGTGAAATATTACACCTTTAAAACCAACCACAACACTACGAGGCGCACTTGACTTCTTTTCGATTTTCTGGTTCTATTTCACACACAGAACTGTATTCTTCAGTCCCCTGGACAAAGACACTGGTTTCCGACTTACAGTCTAAATAAAGATAATCTGATTGGTATTTGCATTTTTACAACCAACTACCTTATCATGCACAGGATTAAAATAAATGAAGTATCAACATTGAGTATGCGTACATTACACTGGTAACAATAGCTATCTAAATTGGCAGTGCAGGTAAATGTTTGTACAACGCTTACTGTAACACCAGTAGCGACATTTTAATAGCGATAATAAGCGACGTCTACAGAAACCTAGAAATAACATTGACTCCATAATTATTTATTTATTTATTAACGGACATTGTCCATGTATACAAATTAAAGGGTTTAAATATTACAATAAAAGAAGAGTTAAGAACATTTTTTTAAAAAAGAAAAGAAGCATTGACAAGGGACATCAAGACAAGATCTGAACTATTTATTTAGTAAATATAAAGTTTATATTTGAAGCACTAACTTTGTGGTTATTAATTATAATTTTTTTTTAATAATTAATTTAAGAGTCAATTTATTTTTAAAATTTATTAAAAATTAATTGACTCTTCTGTAAAGTTTTGCTTGGCAACTTTTTCCTTTCCAGCGTCGATATTATTTGTAAATGTAATTTCGAAGGAGTTCCCTCATATATATTCTCTTAAAAGATCAAATACCTGAATACAAACTAAAAAATAGAGGAAATGTGAGAAAGAGGTATTATTCGAGAAGAATTCAAATTTCAAAATGTGCTGTTTGCCAAGTAATATTGTAACATTATTATGCAATACATTTTTTTATTTTAATGTGATGATTAAGTTTATTAATGGAAGAAACATGCGGCAAGAAATTAAATTGAGTTAGGTCATTGTATAAATATTTACAAAGTAGACGGTATGAAAAGAGAACAATTATAAATATATAATTAATTGATTAATAAAATGTGTAATTAAAAAAATTATAATGAAATGTGTATCTTTATGCGTATCTGGGAAGCATTTTTTTCAAGAGATGAAAGAGTAGAAAAATATGTTGAAAGGAGAGTGAATTCGACCAAATAACCAAATATCGTACGCAACTACACTGGCTCAGTATCAGGCATAGAAGAAACATTCACATTCTATCACTTCTTCACATTTTTTTTAATAATCCCACTTCGCCTGTTTATCTGAGAGAGCTCTTCCAACCTCTATCACAACACGGACTATCTCTTCGTTCTAGTAACGAGAGAACCCTTTTAATACCCTTTCATCGCTTTAATTTTCATGCCTCCTCTTTCACAGTAGCAGCTGTTTGATTGTGGAATAATCTACCCCCAAAGGTTAGAGACGCCCCTTCTTTATTTACATTCAAGTCAATATTGAAATGTCACTATCTAAATATTTAAGTTATTCCTTTCTCCTTCTTCTTTCCTTCCCACCCCCTCTCCACTCTTCATAGTATAGTGTTAATTTTATATACTTTTGATTTTGTTAATCTTTGTTTTGAATTTTGTATGAAATAGTAAGATTCAATATGTCCATGTACTTGTAACTTTCTCAAATTGAACGGTTTAGGTAGGTAGGAAGAAATTTCCTTAAGGCAATATGCCCACCCTTATATGCATATTAAGTATTGAATAAATAAATGCGGGCAACAAAATGAATGGCGCACTAAGCACAGTAATTGCTAAAATGAATAATATAAAATATAAATATGTCAATCGAAGCTAAACTGGCAGTGCACAACGGAGTGTTAGTCCCAACACTTATGCATGGAAGTGAAACATGGAATTGACAGAGAAAGGATGAAAGCCGAATGAACGCGGTTGAAATGCAATCTCTTCGACGAATCTGTGGAAAATCAATGTATGACAGGGTTACGAATGATGAAATCAGGCGAGAGTGTAAATCTGAGTCTAGTATAATTGATAAGATTAAGAAAGGGATGGTTTGGTCATGTAGAACGAATGGACGACGAAAGAATGGTAAAACAGGTATATATGGCAAAAATGAACGGTAACATGAGACGAGGACGACCAAAGAGGATCTTAAGTCTAGTCATGTCAAAAGCAGACAGAACTGAAGGGCATGTATGACAAGATGTATGAATGTGGAAGAAGCTAGGAATGTATGCCAGGATAGACGTGTGTGGCGGTCCATTCTCTCTGCTTACCCCTACGGGGAAATGGCATGATGGTAGTAGCCTATCTTGCTTAAAAATTGATGTTGAACTGATTCAATATTTTTTATGTGAACATCATAATATGGAGACCAGATAAAAGATTGAAAAAAAAAAAATTATAGCAGCAATGTCCGCTTAAAAGTACTAAAAAAAAAATCTTATGGTAAAAAAACTCTTTTGAGATGCACTGTAATTTAAATTGATCAGAAAGGGGGATATTAAAATAAAAATAATATACCATAATTTATTGGTTGCCAAGAAATCGGTTAAAATATTTTTATGCTTCTTCCAACATTTCAATTTATCTTCATTCACTAAACACAGTCGGGAGAGTGTGGGGACCCTTTGGATGTGTCCAATAACTCACTTGTCAGCCTTGCATTCTTCCCAGATCAACTCACCTTCGCGTTACTCATAAGCATTCAGATTTAGTGTTACACGAGACCGAAATTAGACTTCATCAGCTGGGAAACGATGAACTTCGTCCTCGGATTTTGCGATACTCGATTATAAAATGTATACTTGGATTTGTAACTCCAAACAAATTAGGCGATTTAATTAAATTTAGCATTAAATCAGCAGGCTCATTGCCAAAAAAAAATTTTAAAATCACTTAGTGAGGATGGTCTAGGATGGATGGATAGCGACATATACATTGGAACTTATTTTTGCGTGGAGGATACATTCCACACAGTACCGCATAAAAAAGATGCATACACGTTTTTTCAGGGCCAGACCGCAAAACTTCAGAGGAACATTCCTCATGGTAAACTTTTTCAAAAATCCTAATAAATATGTTCTGAAAAATGGATTATCCTTTCCCTTACTGTGCCAAAAACATCAGCGACATATTATTTTGTCGGCGCAATTCTTTGAGCAGTTTATTTCTAAAATTTACATAATTTTCGACCTTTGCTGCATGCGTGAAGAAATTTACAACTCCACATGATTTACAACCGCTGCTTGCACTTGCTCGCTTGCACATAGAAATTTGTTAAGTCTCCCACCAGTTTGACGATGTCGGTCACGACGAAACCCGGTCACTGGTAAAAATTAATAAATAAAAGTGGAAAAAACTTTTTAAAAAATAAAAATATTTGCAATCTTATGATTTACCCAAATATTTAATTTTGAGGGCCATTTTGAATGAGTTGTAAATAACTCACTATTAGAAAATGGGAATCAAGTTGGGGTAGAGTAGGATTCGAACCACGGACCTTTGGTCCGTGAGTCCGAGACACTAGCCACAGGACCACAACCCGATCTTTAACTATAACTATATACGTATTTTTATTATTATTATTATTAAAATGCAGTTCCACCAAGAAATATCTCAATGTATTTCATTTGTTTAACCTTGAGATGAAAGAATTTTTAATTTCTGCCGATGATTATGTAAAAATATATAAAATGTTTCTTACATCATCAGACTCGGAGACATCAACGTTCCCGTTAGCATCATCATCCAGCTGCTGGTGGAGGAGCTGGATGGCCTCCAGACCCTGGCGGTCGGAGTCTGACAGGCTCTTCTCGAGGCAAGCCAGGTCCTCGCCACACCCCGACCCATCTGGAACAAGAACGACATAATGATTTTATATATTTTCCACAAATATTATATTTATTTATACCAGTTGAAATGAATAAATAGAAAATATAAAATTGGAACAAAAAACTAATGGCATAAACTGGTATCTGTAATACATGCAGAACGAGGGGGAAACCCAATATTCTTGTCCTATATGTGCTTTATCTATTAATAATAATTGATAATCTTAGCCCCTTTCTTGGCAATGTCCTATAGGATACATATCGCTCCTTTAGGACAAAATCGACTTAGCTAAAAAAAATTACTCATTGGGAAACTGCAAAAGAAGAATGTAAATTGTGACACCTTCGTATTCTTTAGTCGATTGTTTTGTATTTTACGAAGTAAGCACCAAATTTTGAGTCAAAAATTATATCGAAGACATTTAGCTATGAAACTATGAAAAAAAAGTGTAATAAAAATAAATTATTATAAGTTTAAACGAGACATTTATTTAACGAGTCATAATTAGATTGAAAAAAAACAAACAAACAAATGCAATTTGATAAATAACATAATTTTTATTAGGTCAGATCAGGTCACCAAACACATGTTTTTATTTATTCACGAAATGATATAAACTTAAATAAGTCACTAAGTATTATCGGTAAGTCAGAACAATCACAAAGCTAAATTGGTTGTTTTAATATTTTTAAAAATAAAGTAAAGTTGCCATTTGTATCGGAATAAAATCGACTCAACCGGCTTTCGGTCACTATATGTTTGTCTGCGTTGCGTCCTTCACACAGCAATAAAAACTCAACACTAAAAGCGTCGCTTCTGTACTGACACGGAACCTAAATTCTCTGAGTAACAAATAGGCCGATGTAACGGTTTTGTCCTATTCCCACCCGAATGTTGCATTTTTTTAAATGCAGAAAGATGGATAATGTTCATTAAAGTCGTTTTATGATCTTAACTCATTTTAAGGTTTTTTTGAGTTAAGTCATTTTCATTCTAAAGGTGCGATGATATGTTCTTATTTTTTTCATGAACTAAAATAAAAGTAAATCAGCATCCAGTTAAAACTGCTTTACCATATTTTACACTCTTGACTGCTTTATCACATTTAATAATAAACATTAATTAAAACAAATATATATTTTTGTTTGGGAATCGAACCAGAGACCTCTTGCATGGTAGGAAATCACACTGACCATTACACCACAAGGCAGACATTATATATAATATTATGTAATATAATATTAAGAGCAAAGTATGGACTTAAAAAAACAGGGATGAAAGTAGGCTGAATGCTGTCGAAATGCGATCTCTCAGGCGAATGTGTGGTAAAACTATGTACGATAGATGCACAAATGTTGAGATCCGTACATTATGCAAGGCAGAGATAAGCATTATCGACAAAATCAAGAAAGGAGCTCCATGTTGGTTTAAACATGTAGAGCGAATGGACAGCGAAAGAACAGCTAAAAATATTTACGATGCAAATGTTGATGGATGCAGAAAAAGGGAAAGTACGAGAAAGACATGGCATGACCAAATCCAACAAATACTTGAAAATGAATGTGTTAAAAGTCGGAATAATCGGCGCGCGTGCATGAGAAGATGTATGCATGTAGAGGAAGCGTGATCTGAATGTAAAGATAGAGTGATGTGGCGTTCTATCCTTTCTGTATACCCTTATGGGAAAACGGCGTGATGGTTTGTTTATTTGTTAATATTATATTTAATTCACAAAAAATCTCTATGTAAGGGCGAGCTGGGCCATGTTAGATGGAGACTAACCTAACCTAACCAGAGGACATTCAATATTAATGTTAGAATGCTCTAGTGTTACCTATATAGTTTCCCTGGAAATTAATATATATATGTGTAAATGTGATAAATAAAAATAAATTAAATACGCATCAGACCTTGAGAATTAAAAGAAAGTGGGCAGACATTTCTGTGGAATACGCTCACTGTTGGGTTCCAAAACATTTAGAATTGGGATGACTCACCCGGTGACACTTTGTACAAAATTACATTTCATAGAAAGAATGCTCCGAAAGAATTCAATAAAGAATTTTGGTTATCGTGATTAACTCTTATATTCTGAGTAACACCTATTTTATCAATTCCCCTTCTTTTAAAAAACACGCACTATCCTGGATTCAAACTAAAGATGATTTTTTTTTTTTAAATTAATTATTAATATAATAATAATATAATAAATATAAATATAATATAATTAATTAAATGAATTATTTTTTTTTAATGTTTAAGGGGTTTTTAAGGAATTGTGTATTAAGTTATGGTCATTATTTATGTTGATTTTATAAAAAAACTTTAATGCTCTATTTCTGCAGATTTGTGTTTTGGTTTGTTGGATAAAAACAAACTAAAAATAAGTTTTAAAATTTTTTTTTTTAAATAAATATTTGCGTTCTTATGTTTTACCCAAATATTTAATTTAAGGACCGTTTACGACGAGTTGTAAATAACTCACTATTAGAAAATGGGAATCAAGTTGGGGTAGAGTGGGATTCGAGCCACGGACCTTTGAGCCGCAAGTCCGAGACACTAGCCACGGGACCACAACCCGATTCATTGACAAGGTACTGTATTAGCCTTACACATCATGTGCAAGGCTATGTCACTCTGGAAAAAATGCAATTTATTCTCTTGGAAATGGAAAGATTTATCATTGATTTTGGTTAGTTACTTTGATGACAATTAACTTTGCTGGACATTTTATTTATTTTATTTTATAAAGGCAAAAGATTTATTTTAATTTTATAAAGACAATAGAATAATTTAATTACAAATTCAAAAAGTTTAAATTAAATTTATTTATTTATATAATCACTTTGTAAAGCGCCCTTGAGGTATTAAATTACGAAAATGGGGCTATATAAGTTATCTATAATAATAATAACAAATATATCAAAACAACAGGTAGAGAGAATAATTCTTACGTATAAAATGTCATTTTAGTTGCATTCCAGTTAGAGCCTAAATTTGTTACTAGGTATGTCAAAACTGTCAAAACAGGTTTAAGTGAGTTTTTAATGTGATTCAAATTCACTGTTTTATTTCAAAAGCAATAAAACCTGGCACTCATTAATACGGATTATTGGAGTTTAAGTGACAATAGAAAATATAACGATATAATGAGTTAGTTAGATATACAAAAATTAAAAAACAATATTAAAACACGAGTATAAAAAGAAAAAGAAATATATATATATATACATGTATGTATGTCAGTATACAAAAGATAAAAAAAAGTCAGTATACTATGAATATAAAATGAGTTAACACCAGATCGTTAGCATAAGCAGTTTTTGCAAATAATTTGTTAATCGTTACTATGGAACATCATAAAATATTTATAAAGAGATGATTTGAATTCACAGAAGACAGAGTAAAAAAATGTCAATATGAGAGTTACATTCATTGCCTAGTCTGTGTATACGCGGTATAGGTGAGTGACAAAAATAGCTGGTTTGAGAAAGGTGACAATAATATGGAGAAAATATTATTATTAATTACCTATGTATTTTTACTTATCTTTTTGTAATTTCTACCAACCAACCAATAAAAATGTATGAAAACGAAAGATGAAATAAAAGGAGAGGAAGATAGGAAATTAAATTACTTGGATTTGCACAGCCGTTCAGTTACGCAAAGAGTTTTTCTGGGTTATTATGCCATGTGACTTTCTCACTCTTTTTCAACGTTTCAGATCGCATTAGAGGTATATCATAAGGGTTATTTTTATTATTCGTTATAAGCAGGCAGCCTTTGTTAGTGCGCCTATATCTTGTGTATTGTATTGGTATATGATATGTATAAATTTAGTAAATGGGGTCTAGAATTCCAACCGTCCATGCGCTCAGTAGCTGGAAGACTTGTTGTAATCTAACTTCTGTTTTTATAAATTTGTTTTTTATTTAATTTTTTTAAATATCACTAAAATTCTAAACTTCCTTTTCAAATAAAAAATGTAAATAGGGACTAGATTTCTTTCTGTTCATGCCGTGCTGTAATCTAGCTCCTATATATCATAATCACTTTTTAGCATGAACACTTAAAAAAAATAAAAATATGCTCAATGTTTATTTTGTAAATTTAATGATAATTTTGAGTTGCTAGAATTTCACTCGTCCATGCACTATATATAATAATTGGAGACGAGGAACCAGAATCCCTACCGTCCATGCGCTCTGTAGCTACAAGACGTGCTGGGATATTTAATTATTGTACAGCGCCTTTTGAGGTGATTTTCACAAAAATGGCGCTGTATAAATTTTACAAATATATATATATATATTGCCTTTTGTCTGCGTTCCTCTTCCTTAAAAAAACCATCCAAACGGTTTTGGTTGACAGAAATGGAATGGACAACTAGGCTCGGCAATTTATTACAGTCTGGAAAGGAAGTTTTTCTCGGGACCGAGGTGGAATTGGGGACGATAGATTTTCCAGTTATGACCCCGTAAATTTGTGTAGGGATTTAGTAATTGATACGTCTCGTGCAAGGGGCAGTCATAGTAATAATTTAGTATCTTTATAAGTTTCTATCAAGTCCCCTCTCTTCCTTCATTCTTCCAATGATATAAGTCCTCATCAAATATTCTAGTGTGAAAACACCCTTTTGAATAAATATTTCATATTAACCATGGCGGGAATTGAACCCGAGACCTCTTGCATAGTAGGCAAAAGCGCTGACCTTTCTATCAAGTCCCCTCTCTTCCTTCATTCTTCCAATGATATAAGTCCTCATCAAATATTCTAGTGTGAAAACACCCTTTTGAATAAATATTTCATATTAACCATGGCGGGAATTGAACCCGAGACCTCTTGCATAGTAGGCAAAAGCGCTGACCATTACACGGATATCGTGCGATGGAGCAGTGACAGACTCGAGTACTCTGCAGCCAATAAAATCCTATCTGGACAACGTCTGCCCTGAAGACCACCGAAGGAACAGTTGGACCTCATCATCTCAGAGAACTAGTTTTCTGTAACACAGATTTTAGTATCTTTTAAAAGATGAAGAAGAAGAAACATAAACTAAGTATCTAGTTAATTAGTTATATTAGCACCTACCTAAAATAATATTTTTTTTAAATAATAAAACAAAAAAAAACTAAGACTTAATTTCAATTAAAAATGCCTAAATCATTTTGGCTAAATAAACAGGCTTAAAATTGATGACAGCAAACATTATAGTTTACTTTCTTAGTTTTTTATTTATGACTTCTTTTAAGATAAGATTTATACAGGATTATAATAAATATTACATGTTTAGAAAAATGTGGTTGGTCATTAAGCATTTTTTCCCCATCGATTACTTACCACAAATATTTATATGAAAAATTACAAAGTAGTTTCCTATCTATCATTGACAGTCACATGTCAATAAATTTATGAAAACTTAATGTATGTACATAAAAATATTGTTGATTTTAGAAGAAACAGAGATTTCCATAGGTTCAACACGAGAAATAAAGATATGCTAGATGTGCCCACTACTAGACTGCAAAAAAATTATAATTCTTTTGCCTCAAACTGCATACGATTCTACAACAATTTTTTATTTTGTAAACATTACTTAGGAAAAAATACTTTCCAAAAGCCAACAGATGGAATAGTTCAGAAAATGTGGATGTTAAAACAAAGGCAGAATGGAGAATATCGCACAGTGTGTAAAGTGGCCATTTAAACCAGCCAACGACAGGTCATAAGCCCTGAAAATGCCTAGACTTCCATATTCCCTTCTCGAAATGTTTTCCCTCTCTGTTGCAACAAATTTAGATTTATCTCTGTTAAAAAAATATCTAATATATTTATCTGTTTATATACATAAACTAAATTTTATTTCAAGTTCAAAGTGGAAATGGAAAATATTTGCGGAGAACGTAAACTCATCAATCGAAATCTAAACAAAACACTTTCTTGTTAGAAGAATGAAATGCTCTTAAAAATTAGTAGCGCTGGAATCAACATCAAAAAAGAATGAATTTACCTTGCGTAGTTCTTGGATGAACGTTTACATTTTGCAGAGAACTTTACAATGCAATAAAATCTTTGTTTACGATTCTAAATCCTATGTAAGATAATTTTTACGAGTGAATATTGTATCGTAAAGAAAAAATCACCGAACCCGTGTCAACAAGCAGGGTGGCCAGGGTGGCCAGGGTGGGTAGGATGGAATGGAAACCGTAAAAGGGAAAGTGAGAAATAGAATTAAAAATTATGTTCATTAAAACCTTATTCGCAAATAAGGGATCACTATTTATGGGAAGATCAACAAAACCAGTAGCCAAATGCCTATTTCTTTTAAGTTCAACGAGCACATTCAACTTAAAACTAATAGTATTTTCGTTACCTGTTATACCACGCACAAGTTGCACATTGAACTTAAAAGAAATAGTCTTTTTGCTGCTGGTTTAGTTGGTCTTCCCAAAAACAGTGATCTTGCACGGTGGGGGTTTTGCCTTTAAACCCCTCAAATAGACTTGCTGTACCCTCGTCTACGTATTCCTTTGAAATTAATAATTTTAAGAAAAAACATTCATTGATCTAAATATGTATGTGTATTTAAACAGACTATTATATGGGACATATTTAATTTAGGGTATTGTTCCTATAGAACAAACCTTTCGAACTTTTTCAAAGATGGTGAGTTAACATTTAATTTAAACCTTTTAGTATAATTCGGGGGCTTAGGGTCATAAGGGCGAAACTTCAAAAAATGCTGTTTTGTGTTAAGTACTAATCTGATATCCAAACAAAATATCCTGTTAGTGACAAAAAGATGAAACTCATCCGATAAGTAGTTGCCTAGATAAATTTGTGTGAAACTACAGATGAAGCGTTTTGTTTAAAGTCAGAAGAATAAAACACCTTTTACATCATTTTGTTAATTTACTAATGTAAGCGCAAGTTAGGGTCATATAGACGAAAGCGTAGTTTCATATTTTTGTGTCTAAAACATTTTATGCTCTATTAACTGTATTTTTTATTTTCTTTATTTGTTACCCTTAAAAGACAGTATTATTTTTTGAAAACTGTTTTATCATTTATCTCAAAACTGTGTTTTTGTAGTTTCGCCCTTATGACCCTTAACCCCCCAATTATTACATGAAACAGTAACTTTATTTGATTTTAACAATTATTTTAAACTTCTACTGAATGACAGGGATGGAGAATACCTTAAATAAGGGAATATGGAAGTCAAGGCATTTACAGGGCTTATGACCTGTCTTTGGCTGGTTTAAGTGGCCACTTTACACACTAATAAAATGCTTTACACACTAGAAATATGGATGTTCAAACATAGGCAAAATGGTGAATGTTACAGTGTGTAAAGTGACCACTTAATCTATACATATCTCGGTTATTTACAACTCGTTGAAAATGGCCCTCAAAATTAAAACAAACCATCACGCTGTTTCCCCGTCCATTCTATCAAACATAAACCAATTGGCCGCAGATTGAAGGAACATATTTCGAACGCTTATGTTTACTCTAGTTATATACCTCAATGTGTTATCTATGGCATTTATAAATAAATTAATAGAAAATAGCCCCCGCAGATCTAGCATAGACGTTCACATTATGACAGAGGTCTCAGTTTTAACTGTGTGAAAAGTTATAATGGGTTTCCTGAGGAGATCACTCTGATCAATTTGGAGGCTTATTCTGTCACAATTTCGTTTAGTAAGTTGGTTTGTTTATCATATATCCATCTTACTCCAACGCAATCAAAATCGTATTTTGCTCTTGTTCCTTCTCACGCAACACGAATGAATTTACGAAACGAATCACTTACAGAATAAGGCCACCGATCTTTTCTGCCGCAGCTTTAAGACAGGTCTGTGGAATTTCCACAGGCTTCACTTTTAAGTACTTAAGTATGCATTTAAATAAATTATTGTATAGATTTAAAATATCTTTTACTCATGTGTCAAATTTGGGTTGAGGTAACTATCCACAAAAAATTAAGTGCTTTATTGTTGTATAGAAGCCAGTATTGTCAAATGTTGTGCAATAGACAGCGAAGTAATAATCTTACATATATTAGAGTAAGTAAATAATATGGGTTGCTCTAGAAGGGATTGTAACATTGGAGAATTTGTGCTGCCGGTAAACATAATAATAAATTACTTATATCATTTTGACCTGGGGCATCAGGTTTATTAACTGAGTCGAATAAATAAACCACAACTTTACTGTACACCATACGACGTAACCTTTTCGTAAGAAAAAGTATTTAGTGACATTGACACCAAAAACAAACATTCGATCTTACGGATTCGAATCACGCGATCCAGTAAATTATAATGGGCCTCTCGATCATTCACAATTTCACCGGCATTCGTGGAAGTGCCGACTTACGGTAAAAAAATAATATAAAATTATAAATTCAAATTCCGCTGTTTTGCAATGCAAATTTCGCTGTTTTAGGGAAGTCCGACAGAGCTATTTATATAGTATAGCGAGCTATTGTCGGCCCATTGACAGCTGTCAATGATTCGGGAGTCGGTGGGTGACAGAGCGATGTGGACTAGAGAACTTCTCGGGTCTCGAGGACTTACTCGAATCGTGCGATGCGGCGTGAGAGACGGCGTCGCTCAGCAGGGAATAGGTGCTCTTGGGGCCCCCGGGGCCCGCGTTGACCTGCCACTGTTGCTTTCTGGTAGGAACATGATTGTCCTCGACCTTATTCACTTCATTATCACACACACAAATATGGACTGCGAGAAGACATAAAAATAAAACACCCTTAAAACGCATTGTAAATACCGCTAAACACTAATCACGTAATACGAAACACTCGGCACAGCTTTGACGAAACTGAGGCACATACTTCGACTTTTCCTAATTTTAATGGCACATTATCACCGTACGCGAAAACTCACGGGACAAAATTTCGATCGCAGCTAGAAAAATCTCGCATTCAAGGTTGTCCCGCTGCTTGTCGCTGCGTCCAGTTCCGTCTTCCGTCCCACTCTGGCGTGATGGCGGCGGAGCTCTTGCCAAACATATTTCTGTTCGAGTGTCTCCGCCGATCGTACGATAGCAGCTTCGGCAAAGCGAAAGAAGCCAATATTACTTTTGTTTCTTTCACACATGTTGCGACGATCTTACCGCGAAAAACGCGACTTTTGAAATAATTCGAACTGTGAGTTATTGTTTTTATTTAGTTAAAAACCCCTATAATGAGTGATTTTACACAAAATATATCCGTACTTAAATTATTTAACATGGACAGTGCCAACTTCGTTCAAATATTAATTTATCTCGTAGTTGTTTTTTGTATGGGAAAATTATAATCGAGAGGAGAAACATTTTTGAGGAGAGATATGGAAGTCTAGGCATTTACAGGGCGTAGACTTGTCATTAGCTGGTTTAAGTTACCACTTTACACAATGTGTAACATTCACCATTCTGTCTGTGTTTAAACACACATGTTTCCTCAACTCTTCCATCTGTTGACTTTTGTGAAGTAAACGAGCTAAAACCTTTATCATTTTGGTGAGATTCATCTGACTAAACCAATTCACCTACAAGGCAACGCCTGAAAACAATTTTCCAATTTGTATACTTCTTCTTTTACCAGTTAGTTGATTCAACAATGTTTTGAATATGTCCAAATGTTTGCTTCAGGCTGGACGTTCCAGCTATCAGGTGAATTGGTTCAGCCGGATGAATCTCGCCCACATGACATAAAGGTTTTAGCTATTTTACTTCACAAAAGTCAACAGATGGAAGAGTTTAGGAAATGTGGGTGCTCAAACATAGGCAGAATGGTGAATGTTACACAGTGTGTAAAATGGCCAATTAAACCAGCCAATGGACAGGTCATAAGCCCTGTAAATGCTTAGACTTCCATATTCTTTTCTCAAAAATGTTTTCCTCTCAGTAGCAACAAATTTAGATCTGAATAACTCCCGAGGGAGGAAATACAGCCTGTCTGCAAACAATTGGCCATACTCAAAACATAATCGAGAGAGTAATAAAGGTGATGAAAGATAAAGTGTGGGAGGTGCAAGGAGCCTTTATGAGTGGACGTGGATGCACGGATCAAATTTTTGCGCTACGATGCTAAAACGGACTAGTTTTTGGCAAAAAGTCAGAAACTATTCTGCGCATTTGTTGATTTGCAAAAAGCGCATGATAAAGTAGATAGAATAAAATTGTAGGGCGTGTCGGAAAAGTATGGAGTAAACAATACACTTATGTAGCCTCGCCACACTATGCTCCTTGCGCTGCTCCTCACTTTGCTCATCGCGCTGCCGCCCTCTCGCCCGATGTTGCCCTCTCCGCCACACACTGCTCTACTCGCGCAATTAATCGCGACACTCCACACTTGTCATTTGTCTTCCTATACAATGGACGATGAAACTGTGGCAGCGTGCGCGCTATGCATTTTTAGTATAGCTAATTATATCAATGTCATACAAAGAAATATACATCATTCAAAAATGACGCGTGCGTCTTGTGTGAGCGCTCGATGCAAACTGCGACCGCGTGATTATGTGGCCTGCTACTCGCACTCATATTGCCGGTCCTTTGACTCGCTCTCAAAAACCGACAAAATAGGGAGCGGTGGGCACGACGAGGAGCATGACGTGCGGCATGACGAGTAATGTTGCCACACTTCGTCTGTGCCTCCTTTCCTCGCTACTTCCCATACCACTCGTCGAGTGTGCGGCAGGATTCACATCTTGGTTTGCGATCTCAAAAGGCGTGAAATAGGGATGTGTAATGTCACCATGGTTGTTTAATCTATACATGGACAACTGTATGAAAGATATGGAATGTATGGGTATTAGAGCAAAAATGAAAAAAAAATCAGTAAGCTGCTTGCTGGTGATGCAGTTCTGTTTGCAAGTAGCAAGAATGATTTGCAACCAACAGTCTCTATAATGTATGATGTATGCCTGGAGAATTGGCGATGGTCGAAAGTAAGTCAAAAGTGATGGTATTTGAAAGGGGAAGTGAAGTTACTGACTGCATAATAAATTGAATGTGCGGGAAATCAATGTATGACAGTGTTACGAATGATGAAATCAGGCGAGAATGTAAATCCGAGTTGGGTATAATTGATAAGATTAAGAAAGGGTCTCTGAGATGGTTTGGTCATGTAGAAAAATGGACGACGAAATAATGGTAAAACAAGTATGTGTGGCGAAAATGAACAGCAATGTTACGAGGACAAGACGTGGCATTTGAGCTTTTTTCAAGCTAGGGGTTTTTCTGATTCACAGAAAATACCTATTTTAATGTGATAAACCCGAAGTTTTCAGAACCATTATTTCTTTTGATTTTTCAATAATGTTCGATGCCTGTTTTAACAATAACTCATACAACACTAACTTTTGCATTCCGAAATAATATAACGTCTTTATACATCGATCTAGCTATAAATACATAACAGATAATAAAAATTCACTCTCGATTGAGAGTGAATTTTTCAATGAGATTTCAAGACATAAGATAATAAAAATAGATGTGTCCTTATTTATTTTTATGCGTATTTTATTTGCATCTGTTTGGTGAATTATGGCACAGAAGTAGGCATTGCTGTTTGCCATTTACCCAAGTTAATAATTAAATCATTTTACATACGCATAGTCGATAAAGAATAAATTGAAATCACTAAAAACAAATATTGAAGAATAAATAAGTCAAATTTTCAAAACATTATTTTTATTGTCATTATTGTTTATTATCAACATTGTATAAAAATACTTTATTTTACAATTTTGCCATAGTATATATATTTATACAAAGTTATTATAAGAGGTAACATTAATGAGCCCATTTTTATACCATGCTTTTTTTGTTAATAATCGTATTTATGTCTATAAAAACTTTATTTATGTTAAAATGCAGTGCACACTTTAGATCGATTTAAACTATAAGAAAGTTATTAAATAACCTAATGGTAAATTCATTTTAGAAAAATGTGTTATACATTATTATATATGATATTTCTTGTTACTTTCTCATGCTGTCTTTCGATGGTTTAGCTCTTTGAATTTTTCTTAGCAAAATCTGGAACAAACATAAATTTATCAGTAATATTATTGTAGTTTTACAAAAAAAAATTATTGCAATCTCAGAGTAGTGATTCTCACTCTAAGATTGGTATCAAATTATACCAATAATGTTCCGAAAATTGCGCTGTATAGTTATTTATATCAATATTTATTATTATTATTTCTGTTTATACTTCAAACTCTACCAATAATGTTATCAAAATTGCGCTGTATACAGTATAAGTTATTTATATTAATATTTATTGTTATTATTTCTGTTTATACTTCAAATTATACCAATAATGTTACGAAAATTGCGCTGTATACAGTATACGTTATTTACACTAATATTTATTATTATTATTTCTGCTTATACTAAGAAGCCACGTCTTTAAAGATGCGCAGATGTAGAGATACAATCTTTATAAAGATGTGACTTCTTAGTGGGTATAAGCAGAAACAATAATAATAAATATCAAGATGAACAACTTATATAGTGCCATTTTCGTAACTATATTGGTATAATTAGATTGTAAGTGAGAATTATTACTCTTAGAGGGTATAATTTATTTTGGATACATTCATCTCCGAGTGCAATTCGCACATAAATTATGTTCCAGAGAATTCACTCCCTCGGGAACAAACACACAGATGACAAAATAATATTTAAATGTTACAACATTGACAAATTTTAAACCAAATATTCTTTAAAAATTAAACTGTACCGTTGTTTTAATTTGTTTTTTTTTTCATTTAAAATTAATTTTGTAAATAGTTTATAACCTCTGTAGTCTGTATAGGTAAAAGCCTTTTGGGCATTAATAATAAATAAATAAAAAATGTTTTCTTCCGCACGATAAAAAAAGAGCATTAAATTGTACCGCAAAGTTTCTTGAAAATGTATGAAAAAATTCATAAAAACGAAGTCTTTTAAACGACTCGGACGTCACTATTTTTTCCGTTTCAACCAATGATAGTTGTGTGATAAATTTCAGGTTTACGGAAAGCCAATTTAACAATCAGCAGAACTCACCGAAGAGAACTTGTGGCGTCACGCGCGGAGTAATTTCTAAACCACAAAACTTTAAAAAATCATAGCGCTGATAATACGATGGTACACCAAAATATTTTTTAAATATTTGGCTTAGTTTGATAGTCTATTAAAAAAAAACACCAAATTCCTCATTTACAGATGGCGTTTTTTTTTAAATATATAAATCGTATTAGTTTATTAAACCATCATGAATCATCATGAAAATGGTGGTCTTTTCCCGGTTTTTATATTTCCCTGTATTTCTCCTACTTGTGATCGAATAACATTTTTGACATGAAATTGACAAAATTGAAATTCTATTTTGATCATTTTTACCGCTGCTCAAAATGTTTTCATTTTTTTTTTTAAACTGTCCTCTTGTAATTTGTATCATTTAAGCATAGCCTGTTTCACTCTCATCGTCTCATGTCTCGCGTCTGCTATCACGTTTATTGTGCAAAATATAAAAGCATCTGATTTCCTCACTATCAATCCATTTTTGAATGACCCTAGAGAAAACATGTTGGTTATTGTTGACATCTTACCATATTTTCGTGTTGTATCTTATCTTGTTCCCTTTTCCTGATGATGGATGCACTGGCATTGCGCGGCATCTCGGTGCTGGGAGTATTGCTTCTTGAACTGCGACTTCTCAGGATCTTCCTCAGCAGAATGCAGTTCTGTCTCTCTATCTCCATGGAACGCTCGTTGGAAAAGGACATGTTGATCTTACGTTGCTTTCTCATTGTTGATCCACTGCAAATACTAAATAAAGTACATACACGCCAAGAAAATCTTTACCAAGCCTAAGTTTGCATGAAAGATGGTGGCATCTTGTAATTTTTATGCAACAATTTGAAGTCTTATTAATTGAACGAGTGGAGGGGAAAAATTGATGCAGCCTCAGATAGTAGGTATCGGAAATTTTCTTCTAATGTGTCAATACCAAAAAGTACGTTTTAAAACCCTGTCTGAATACAGCCTGTAATAAAACAAATATTTGTGGTTTGAGTTAAAGAATTTATTTTCACGTGTGATTTAAATGACTTCTTACCTGCTAAAACTGCATCTAGATTGAGACCTTACGGAATAATCTTGTTCCACTTTGTCATGGTTTGATTGGAAACGAGTAAGTTCGTTCCCAGTAATTCTTCGAGTTTCCATACCTAATCTATCAATTTTACTTTCACGTTCTTCTTTTGGACTTCTTGGTAATAATTTCATTGATACTTTATCAACTATATTTTTTACTTCGGGATTAGGAATGTTGTCTTTGCTTTTGGTTTCTGAATCTTCTTCAAAATCGTCCGAAGCATATTCGTAATCAAGGCTGCTGTGACCAGCGCTAGAATAGTTTTTCTTTTGCTGAGATTTTCGCCCACTTTGTTCTACGGCATTATGTTCTCCGTCAAGCGTTGACTTTATTTCTCTGACATCGTAATTATAATCTCCCGAATCATTGCTCATTTTCCTAGAGCTTTCACTACATTTTTTTGTTATATTTCCCATTTTTGAGAAGTCCGATGCTAATGCATCGATGTCATTGTTGTTTTCCTCAACAACTTCTGATTTCTTTGAAAAGTTGGTAAAACATCCATCTCCGTGTTCATGAGCACTGGTTTCCTCAACAATTAGCTCCGGTTTGAAAATATTTAGATTTTTCAGCGACATTTTTGTTTTTCTGGAACATTCCACACACTGGCAATAAAAAAATTTAGTAGAAAATCCAGTTACCTACTGTAAAAAGTTTTTTCTTCTGATAACGAGAAAGTATCTTAGCGATTGACACCCTGTGAAAAAATTAGTAAATGAATTAAATGTTTTGGATTTTTTCACATAGGATCATCAGCGTCGTAGCTGGGGGCGGCCAGTCGGGCGGCTGCCAAGGGTGCAACCCTCAGGGAGTGCACTTTACAAACCAATAACCTGTGAGCCGCTGAAGCACAGGCACACAAAATCAAAACATGGTGCTAACTCACTTACAAAAAACTTGCACAAGATTACGATAGGCGCCTACACAGAAATTTAATAAGTCTCGGAGGGCACAAAATTCAAATATTGCCAGGGGCGCCCATGACCCTAGCTACAACGCTGAGGATCATAGTTAACAAATCAATGCGCTGAGGCATGTAAATGAAACACTTCACTTTTTATCAAACGTACGAATATACTAAAAAAATACTATACGAAAATCAAACAACATAACTGGCTGATGTGTTAAATATTTTAGAATGCGAACGGTAGGTGTTAATTTTTAATGTAAAATTTACAATAGTTACCTAATATTTGGCAATATGTCCGCAAGCCGTGTGGAAAATACCAAACAGAGAAATATAAAGAAATATTGACAAAGCACCGCTTTTACTGATAAATAAAAGCCTACATTGTGTTGTTTAGAAATGTTTGAAATCGATTTTTTCGGTTGCTATGGTAAAAACAAACTTTGTAAGCGTTTCGTCCAGTAGGTACTATGTCCAATAGTTACTATGTCCAATACCTAGTTCAGGGAAAAATCGTCGCTTTAGTTCGTTTTTGTCCAACATACCATTTTTAAAGTAATTGAGTTAAGTGTTCAAAAGTTCTAAGCAAGTCTTTATTTATAAAATTGAATTGAATTTATTTATTTTTGAAAAATTGTTTCAGAGGTTTTCTTAGATAATTTTGTCTTAAGTAGTGGTCATTACAAGTGCCTATTTATAAAATAAACTTTTAAGCTCTATTTCTGCAGATTTGTGACAAAAGCGAACTGAAGCGACGAAATGTTGGTTCGTTCGGAGTAAAAAATCTTTTTGAATTTTCGACAATTTATTAATTAAATTTCAAACATATACATTTCATGTATTATATTATCCGCAACAACATGCACTGCTTTTGTGCGTACACTACAAAATAATGAATTTAACAGAAATCGAACCCGGAAACGAAGAGACGGGTACGTCTCGAAACCGTTAGACATAGAAAAGTCAGTAAGTGGTTATATACAAATATTTATAACATTTTGTAAAATGTTTGACCACAAAGTTAATACTTTAAATATTAATAATAGGTAACTATTTTTATGCAGACTCGAGAGGTTTTAGTATAGATTTGTAAGTGTCTACCCATCCTATTATGCCGTAAGTTATAGTTGAGCTACATAAAACATAATATAATTGTTTGAGTCGAATAATTAAGGATAAGATGTTGCGTATGGACTTGAAGATATAGGAATATAAAAATAATTATTCCTAAATATTTTATATGGTGTACCGCGATAGCATTAATTAAACCACCGTACATTCACGGAGACTGGACCGCTGTGCACGTGCAAACCACGAGCCCACTGCGTGATATCGCATGATTGGCCCATTTGACACCACGGGAAAAATCTACATCCATACAATACGATGGATCGATATTTATTATTTTGCAATTATTTACTCATTTAATGCCTGCCAAACGCAAAAACTAGTACACCATGAGACCGACTAATCTCTAGTCAATTTCCTTTTGCGGGAGTTTTACCTGAGAGTACTCGCTAAATTTAAATAATGATTTTGATAAAATTATCATTAAAATCTCTTTTGTAAAGTTTTACATTATTATTTGAATCGGGTTGTAGTTCCGTGGCTAGTGTTGTGGACTCACGGATCAGAAGTCCGATTTTCGAATCCCACTCTACCCCAATTTGATTTCCATTTTCTAAAAGTGAGTTATTCACAACTCGCTGAAAATGCTCACTAAAATTGAAATATTTGGGTAAATTATAAAAACGCTAATATATAAACATATTTTAAATAATATATTAACCAAGGCGTTTTAATTTATATGTTTATTAAAGTCTTATGGAGTTTTGTAAAAAAAACAGAAAATATAAATATTATCAAACTTAAATAGGTACCTACTAACGAATCTAATAAATGTCAATCCACTATAATTTTACCGCGCCGCGCCGTTTAGATTAAGATGATATGTGTGAAATAGGTTATTTTCCGTCGAGTGTCACGCGTTTGGTTTGTTTATTTGGGAATTCTTGTAATAAGGAACAGACTTTAAGGGTGTAATGAAATTAATAAAACTAAATGTATTTTCTATTATTTATAAAATTTGTGTATATAAAAACCCTACGGGCGTAAACAAATTAATATACCTACCGAAATGCTGTAAAATATGAATTTCTAACATATTTATAATTTAAATGATTATGTATTTAAATAAGCCGAATTTTATGTGGGAAGAATTCATTTAAATATTCATCTCTCAGTTGAGGTGACAATATCTGTAAATAGTAAGTTTTTTTTTTAAATCGTGGTGATATTTTTTTCTCTTATAATGAACCTTTAATTTGTCTGTAATATAATTAACAGATATTTAAATATTTTCATTTAATATACTCGAAGCACGGTAGCAAAAAGTTAACCTGATACGAGCTATGCATAGCTGTCTAAAATATTCAGGAATTTAAATATTTTGTCCCCGTAAAAATAAGCAGGTATTTTCGTTTTAGATTATAAAATCAACCTTTGTTTGTATTTGGAAAAAACGCGGCGATATTTTAAAATATTTAAATACGAATTTAAATATAACTTTCCGATACATTTTATTGTTCTCTAATCTAGGGTTTCTCAGCAATAATGCATTTAAATATAACCTTTTAGTTCACGCTAGCCAATTCCGAAAAGAACCCCATTTTCAATTACCGCCTTTACAAATAAATACATTAAAATAAATCCCAAATAACAAAATAAAACGCATGATTAATTCCTCTGTGATACATACAAACCTTTATTCTTCAAATTTCATACATCTTCATTTGTACGCGCGCCGATTATTCCAACTTGCCACATATTAACTTAAAACTGTAATTAACTTTTGCGCCATCATTTTCTAATCCACGCCCGTGGTACATATGGCACTGCACCAGTGCGCCAATCGCAACGTATCAGCGATTATTTTATAATATGTATGAAGGTATTTTACATCCACCTTGCCAGGAATCGAACCTAGGGCCTCAAATATGGTAGGCGAACGCGTCAACCACTACACTAGGAGGCGAATCATTTCCATTTTTTTAAATTAATGATACCTTTTCTAATCTTCATAAATATAAATTAGTTTGATGATTTAATTTTCTATGTTTAGTGTATGTATATTTTTAATTAATTAGTTTGAAACGTATTTAATATTATATACATTATAGTCTTAGTTAATTATAATTTAGTTTTATAAGAAATAAAATGCAAAACATCGTGATTTTAATATTACGAAGTAGTCATAAGTTAGTGTTGGAAAGAGACAACTGATAAAAGTGATGAGTGAGAGGGGAAGGAGAGAGCTCCTAAATTGAGAGTTATTAAACCACCCCAACGGTCGGAACGAGACGAGTCGGAAAGGAGCCAGGAAGGAGAGTCGACCAAGAGTCGGTCGGCAGTCGGGGAAGTGAGTCGGGTCTACGCGATCGTACCCTCGATCGCGGAGACGATGCAGCGTGGGAGTCGAAGTTGGAGAGTTTAAGTGAAGTGAGTGTACAGGGTAGTCGGTGCTACGTAGCAAACCTCGTGGAATCCGACTACTCTACGAGGATCATCGGAGGCTGCCTTCCAGCCGCGAAGGTTCCTCCACATCCAGGACATCCATCGTCCTCCAAAGGAATGCCAGTTTCCTGCACCGCCAGCGCGTGTGCCCAGCCTACGGCCGGCCAGTCTTCCAGCTGTCTGTCGCCGTCACCATCGCCACGGGACCGAATCCCGAGAGCCGCTCAAGGCTCTATCCATGGCAGATCTCTGTCCAGGACATCGCCCAGCATGTGTTCGTCTGAACACAGCATCCGGACCACCATCCGTCATCTCTCCACATAAGTGAAACCACCATTGTGTTAGAATAAAGATATTAGTGAAGAGTGACAATAATGAACTACTTTAGTTAAGGACCTAGATCTGTAAGTATTTTTCTTTCTCTCATGTTTGTAACTAGTTCTAAGATTATTCCCATGTTCTAGTTAAATAAACATAGGTACATAAAACATTCAAGCTTTTTAAATTATCTTCCAATTTACTCGTTTTCAGAATAGATTTAAGTTTTCTTTATTTTCTTTTGGGCTTTAAATTCATTTAGTTTAAAGTTTATATTTGAAGCACTAACTTTGTGGTTATTCATTATAATAAAATAAATAAAACAACTTTGTTTTTAACCACTAATTTTTATTTTTCGTTGACCGGTTTCAAGTATTTAGTGAACATGATAGAAATAAAATAAAAAGGAATCAATTCATTAGTTACGTAAACCTTGACAAAGAAGCTTGTTTGCTTTGAAACCGGTCGGTGAAAAATAAAAATTAGTGGTTAAAAACAAAGTTGTTTTATTTATTTTATTTTATCATTTAGTTTCAATTAGGATAATATTATCATGGCGGGGAATAAAAATGGGAAACACATGGCGAAGTAACTTATTATTCCACATATCCGATAAGGCACGGAAGACGCGATCTTCTAATCATTTCAAGTTTCCGTTCGGCGGATGTTCCCGCTTTCTCTCAGTTAGTGGAGAGACGGACAGCTTCCGTTTATTCATACGCGCGAACGCGGAACTTGATTTTTCACAGCCTCCGAGATGATCAAACCTTGTCGGAATTTTTCTCTTATCACTCCCTCAATAACCAAAACTTACCCCATTAAACAACTTTATTTTTTATATTCCAATTTAACCCCCCCCCCCCCCCCCCCCGTGATAAACCCTGAAAATGTAATATCGTGTGGTTCATTGATATTATTTAATAGGTGAATGAAAATATAATAAAATAACAATCAGCTTGTCTAATGACTTATTGAGAACTCGATTATTAAATCATTATTTTACTCAATAAAATTATCAGGGCTGGTATTCCGAACGCATTTATAGCGCGTTTTTAATTTTCAAATTCATTCGGAATACCAGCCCAGAAAAAATGCATTTATTTATTCTTAAGTAGGTGACTTTAGATTTATTTTCGTCTAAAATTTTGACGTTTCATGTTTTCATTGTCTATGTCAGAATAATCTACCAACACATCTGCACAATTTTTTTTTCCTATGGCAGGTTGGCAAGTGACGTTTGACATGGACGTACGTCGATAAGATTTTTTTTTTCAATTCTTGTTTCTCATTCTGTAGCTTACATTATTGAGTTTTAGTGGTTTACGATAATATTTTAATCTAAAAATGGTTACAATAATAAAAAATCAACTCCTCAAACATCTTTCAAGGTAAGCTTGCTTACAACATTGTTCGTACTGAATTAATAAATATTTATTTACCAATATTTCGCCCTTCTTTAATGAGTAATGAGAAAGTTTTGTTATTATGAATTATTACGCATGTGTTATTGATATTTTCATGAATTCGATTGTTAATCATTTTAAAATCAATGTTACATTTTGCTGTCAAATAATTATTTTAATTATTTATCGAGGTCTGTATTGATAACATTTAATCTGTTTTAATCTCTCGGTGTGTCAGTATTACAGTTTTCTTTGTTGTTAAATACGAAATGGGAGAATAATAAAATGAACAGGAATATTACTAAAACAGGTTAAATAATTAGTACTAAGGGTTATTAAATTGCACTTTCAATTTATTCTTCATTGTGTGAAATGAATTCATTACTGACTATAATTCAAATACTTTTATACAATGCGTGTATTATTTACTATTACTTCCTTATTTATATAAACATATTTATTGATAAACTTAGGCAGGCTATATTACTAATGTAATTAAAAACACGTTCAAATATTAAAATTGAGATTAAGAATATATTTTTCAAATGAAATATGAACATCCATATATTCTTATATATTCTTATATAACTGGCCAATTCACGCACTAGTTTGTACAATTTTATTTTTATTTACTTGATTTTAATCATACTTGCACTTTAACAGGCTTACTGGCAAATGGCACATTCTTCCGTAGACGGAATTATTTCCCATACTAGGCAACGCCTGAAAACAATTTTCCAATTTTTAAACTTCTTGGACCAGGTGGTTTTATTACAATATTTGAGTTTGTCCAAATGTTTGTGGACAAAAGACTGGATTTTACCCCCTAGGGAGTCATTAAGATCAACAAATTACAACAGGGATGGAGAATACCTTAAATAAGGGAATATTGAAGCCTAGGCATTTACAGGGCTTATTACCTGTCATTGGCTGGTTCAAGTGGCTACTTCACACACTGTGTAACATTCACCATTTTGTCTATGTTTGAACATCCATATTTCTTCAAGGTCATACGCCCTGTAAATGCCTAGATTTCCATATGCCTTTATTTAAGGTATTCTCCATCCCTGTTGTAATTTGTTAATCCGTAAGGGTTTATAAATAAATTAATTTAAAATAAAAAAAAATTGTCTTCACGGACTGAAAAAAAAAACATGTTTCACTGCGGTTGGTGCACGAATCCGGTTCCATATGCACTATTAGGTGTAGAAAGGGGATAATGATGTTTATATTAAACATTTAAAATGGTACAGTTAAAATAAACAAATCCTTTTAATCATATTTCTCCTGTCCCCAGATTCACCAAGAACCTATCTCCCGAGCAGATCAGCGTTAGTGCCCTACGCGGGCAAGGTACCCTGTCCTCTCTGCAGCTGGATGAAGCAGTTCTAACCGAACTCTTGGAGCTTCCAGCATGGATGAGGCTATCATCAGCCACGTGCGGCCGAGCTACATTCCGCGTTCATTGGACCAAATTAAAGACAATGCCAATCGAATTGGTGAGTCTTCGTTACCTGGAATATTTATTATTAATTTACGGACCAACGTACATTTATAAAGGTGAACCAGAAACATTTTATTACAAATAGGTATAAGAGACTAAACAAAAAACAACAGAGCTTTGACAAAACATTTAATGAAATTGTGACAGGATCTAGACTATCTAATTGAAGAAAACAGTGCTGTGTGAGTTAGAACCAGAAACTTAGCCAATTTTTTGACTCTGGCTACTCTAAGGCAAAACTCCCAAAATAAAAAATCGAGTAGAGATCAGTAGACCTCGTGGTTTGCAGGTGTAAAGGCAACATTTTTTATTTTTTAAAAAAGAAATAACCCGCTAAGCCTCTATTCTAGAGGCTTGTCAGCAGGTGGGAAAGAGGGCATATGGAAGGAGGTAGTGAACAATTCACCACAACACCCAGATCAATTGAGAAGAAAATCTTTCATGAAATATATGTTTAAAGTATGGTTATACAGTGCGTTATTTCACTGTCCCTGGACTGGCACCTGATGCGTAAGACTCTTCATGTAGCAAACGCGGCAGATGAACTTTTCCAAAGTTACTGCATTTCAATAGGTGCTGGTGTCACCTCATCCGGGTGTTCCAGAACTCTGAATGAAGGTTTTCGGCTTTATAGCTACTCTTGGGTAAAAATCATCTAAAAGGAAATACAGTAAAACCTCGTTTTTACGTTCCTCAATTTTACGTTTTCCCGCTTTTTTATTGTCTCAACCTAAATTCAAAACACGTGCAGTGTAATTGACCTTTTTGTTTAAGTGTCTTCCTTTAGGGTTAGTTTTAGTTTTCATTGGAACAAAAACGTCGTATTGACTTATACAAATCATGATACGCGCAGTTGACAAACGTTTAGGAACAATAAAGTTTTATTATCAATAAATTAGGATGTTTAAAATATAAGTTATAAAAATATGGTCTAAAAAGTTGTCATAAAAGTGTGAAACAATTTTGCAGCGATCTATATGACAGCTGTTTTTAGTGATGCCATAGAAAAAAAAGTGATACCGTATAAATAAAATTTCCCAACATTTAGGGGAAAAATATTGTATGTTATTTTATGCAAATTAAAAATTTTATTTCCATTATTTTTTATTTACACATAAAATAATTTTAACATGCTGTTTTTAAATCAAATAAAAAACTAGATTACATAATATTGTTTGAAAAAATATAAAAATATTTTTAGTGAAATCAAAATAGTCAAAAAGATATTAACAATCCTCAATTATCACAGTTTTTACAACCTCTTTGGAAGTATATGTACACTACAATATTGTAGAAAATTAATTTTATTTTTATGTAATTCCTGTTTTTTTCCATGCATTTTTCATTTCCTCACTTTACACGTTTTTTCCTCAGTTTTACACGTTTTTTTTGCTCCCTTGAAAAACGTTAAGAGGGGGTTTTACTGTAGAATGGAAACAAATTGGCTTGAGGTACTGAGTTCGATTCAATATTGGTTTTAAATTGTTGCCATTGTTTTTGCACTGGTACTTGGAGCGTAAGACTTCACACCACTGGGTGTTTATAGAATAATGATGATTGCTGCTTAACGGGCATTTACAAAAATACAAAATAATTTATCCGAGATGTTAACTGTGACACAATGTTTCTTCTAGAACTTGGAGGACATCCAGATCCTGGTGGAGACGTGCGCGGAGCCAAGAGGTGCGGAGGGTCTCGCTGCCGGAGGGCAGCTCCCCGGCGCACCCTCCCCCGGCCTGCCGCCTGCCAAATACAGCTTCATACACAAGGTCATCGACGGCATCAGCATCACCGTCAACACAGCCAGAATACAGTTCACCAGTCCAGTCTTTGTGGCCACTGTCCAGGTAGCGTAATATTATAATAATAATATTTGGCTGATTTATATACCCCAGTTTTTGTTAAAAATCACTTCGAGGGCACTTTACAATTCCATGCTTAAACCTACAATCTACAGTAGGGCCAATTTAATGGGTCACATTTGACACTTCATCAAAATTCAACAACATTGTAAGGGCGGTAATAAAATATTATTTATTTTTTAGAATTTAGAACTGCACAATTGCTTAACTTTTTTCAATTACGGTTACATATTTATTGTAATAATGACAAAAGAAGGTAATTTTACGATTTACTTTCACTAATAAACCATTCTAAACATAATAAACTTTTTCTGTTCTAAACGTCGTTACAATGCTTCAACAGTGAACCCTTTTTAAACACTAGGAATGTTACCCTGAAAAATTGAATGTTGATAATTTTGTTAAATTATGTACTTATCTTATTTTGTTCCTTAAATTTACGATAGAAAATAATAATGGGACAGGGATTCGACTAATGATTTTTAAAATAAAATTATAGTACCTGTAAGTACTTTTCATATTAACTGAATTCAATTCACATATATTATGTTTGAAGTCCGAATCGATTCGTTCACTTTAATCAATGTTTTTAAGCAGGTCACCTCACTATCAAGCTAAAACCAACAAATGTCAAATGTGACCTATTAAATTGGCCCTACTATAACCCATGGTTTTACCCTTAGGTGTGGGAGTAGTTAAAGTAATGACACTTTATATTGTATTTATTTATTTAATAAACGCCCATAGGGCTCTTACAATATTTGGTTAAGAAGTACATAAAGTATTATAGTAATTGAGACAAAATATAATGAGAATTATTTCACTAATATGTTTATTATAAAAAAAAAGAAAAAGTAAATAAGTAAAGATGAATAGAAATCAAAATGAGGAGAATTGAGGGGATGGCCATTCAATGGAAAGGATACCTAATTTAATAGCAGCAGGAGTGGTGTGGAGCAAGTCCAACAGCTCAGCATAATTATTAGCTGGTCTGTATCACAGTTTATTATTTATAATGTTAGAATGCTCTGTCCAGGGGCTAATCATAGAGTGACACTTAATATGCCAGATATAAGAGACAGTGCTCATGACCAAATCCAACAAAAACTTAAAGATGTACATGTCAAAGTAGGAATAATCAGCGTGTATGCAACAGAAGATGTATAAATGTAGAGGAAGCGAGGTCTGTATGCAAAGACATAGCGGATTGGTGTTCTATCCTCCCTTTTTTTCTGTTTTGCAAGCAATTTTACAGGAAATTTTCTCATTTTAGATGTCAAGAATCACTGTCGAATCTCGCACTCCGCAGTGGCAAAAGGGGGATTTGAGACTGACCAGGCTGAAGGACACACAAACATCACAACTGCTCATTTTTAAGGTGAACTTTTGTTAATTATTTATTTTTGTTTTCCTAATTTTTAGGGTTTTGCTCAGCACGGCTTTATAAAAATAAAATAACATGATTTTTAATTAATTTTTTTCAGTCAACAAATTGCTCTTTTGCTAACACTCCATCGCTATATTTTTAGGAAGTGTCTTGGCAATCTGCCCGAATAGAAGCCAAGGCCGTCAAGGAAGGGGAGGCCTTCCTCCTCTGCGGCTACTCACGAACCAGGCGCACTGTCGCATCACCATTAAAAAAAGACTGTCAGGTAAATCATCAAAGTCATCTTACTTTTTTATTTTATTCCAAATGCAATCTAGTCTATGATTAAGATCCACTTTCATCGATTCAAATTTATTTTGTTTTTAGACTGTTTCGTAGTCGGGTCCAGACTCGTTCTGATCCTGGAAGAGGCCTTATGGGTGCTGACCGACCGACAACTCGGAGCAGCTCTCGCCTTCGCCGACTCCCTTTCGACTCTAGTGAGGAAGGCCTCTTCACAAGTCACTAGAGACAAAGCGCAGAGAAAGTTAGAGGTTAGTTACACATATTTAAACTAAGACGCGCTGTGAAAAATATGTAAGTAGTAGAAAAAACATACAAGAGGATGAGATAACAGACTTCAACATTTCAATTCATTTCATTTCACCTGACTACTTGTTTTTTGGACAAATTCAAAATATAAATTTCAATGCGCAACGTAACCAAATCTAATCACATATTTGTGCTTATAACCTAAATAGATTTTGAAAATATAAATTTAAAAAAATAATCATTAATAGTTATGTGTATGTAAACTCCGCTGGATGTCGTTGAAATGATGTATGCTCCAATGCGATCTGAAACACTAGCAAATCGTTCAAACAACACAATATAATTACCCAGAAAAACTTTAAGAAAATCTAAGAACTTTAATCATTGTTATTCCTTATAGGGCCCAGCTATGTACAGTAAGTGCAGCTCATTCCAGTCTTTTTGTAAATAGCTTTTTAACATTCCAGACACTCCCAGAGTATTTGGCGCAAATTTACCAAACTGGGCGGACATCCACGGGCGGGGCCGCTAAAGGGAAGAGCGCTGACCCGCTGGCCAAGCTGTTTGCCGCTCACGACGTCACCGAGACCTCCTACCACTTCCTCTCGCAGAAGATAGACCTGCATCTGTGCGACGACCCCGGACGTAAGAATTACTCGCTTTACTAGTATTTCTTCAGCGTTTTAACGGCTTTGGCACAAATCTACACGCACAAAATCACAAGCATATTACGCAGCTACGAAGAACATTGGCCTCCCAGCTATGGCCTAAAATTAAAACTGTATAATTAAATTCAGTTGAATATAGGGTTTAAAAATACAGTGGTCTCTTGTTAATCCAGCAGATATCAGACCAGAGCACTGCCGGATTAATGGAAACCACCACTAATGACGCATTTAAATGGCAGAAACTATGTTTTATTGTATACATATATGTATTTAATAAATTGAAGTTTTAACATAAACCAAAACTACAATAATTAAAAAATTCAACTTACAATACAGCACTACTGTAGTTTTGTATCAATAGCCATAATAATAAAATGGAAGGCCCATATAAAAATGCCGGATTACTGGCAGGGCCGGATTATAGAGGGAGTACTGTATATATATCTGTACCTTAAAGGATAAACCACGGGAGTCAGATTGAATGAAATTTCCAGGAAACAAGATTTTGTGATTGTGCTGTTTCCAAAACATAACTTTTGAACTAAGTGAGATGATTTCAATCTACCCCAGTCGTCGTGAATTGTATGGTTTTAAACCTATCAATCAAGACTTGTTTTATTTGTGGCTGTGCCGAATCTGGCCACCTAGTAAAATTCAGATTTCTTTAAGACATGGACAATGTTCCATGGAGTTGGAACGTAGTGTGTTCTTATATATTTTTTCTATAATTTATAATTCCTTTTCCCACCTGTTAAATTTTTATGAAGTAATGAAATCTTTATTCCAGCGGGTAGATCATCCCACCCTAACCTGACAGCGGGAGCGGCGTTACAAGTTACCTTACAAAAGTTGCAGTTTGACTATTATCCGTACCACTTGGCCTCCGCTAATAGAAACCACTGGCCCGGCTACAGGTAATTTTGGTCAAAAATATCAATAAAATTCCTTGTCAATTTTGACCACTGAGCGCTATCGCCTGAGTAGAACTAGTATATTGTTTACATTTTCAGCTTTTACGCTATTTTTTACAATATTTTACGGAGATAAGATGATTAGGTAAGTATTTTATTTAGGGACAGACAACATAAATATAATTACAACTAGTTTGTATAACAGTTCATTTCTATGTAAGGAAAGCTTTTTACTGGACTGAAGATGCCTACTTAGGTGAAAGTGCTCATCAGTCAAAATTAAACTAAACTTAACCAAGGAATTTTATTGATATTTTTGATGCTATTAGATTAAAAAATTAGGTATTGATATTTTAGTTAAATGTTTAGGGAAGCATTGGTTCCGTCCATTTTACGGAAGGATGGAAGTATCTATTTTTCTTTTAAAAGATGTTTCTGAATATGTAATCATTCACTGCAGGGAATCTGCTGCACCTCATACACAGTGGTTGAGCCAAGCGCTGACAGCTTTCCGGGGGAGCTTACTATCTCTGTTGGAATCACATGCGCAGGTCAGCTAATGTTTTATATTTTACAGTTCCTTGCCAAAACGTAATCTTAATATTTATTTATTTATTAAATATACGGCCTTAGCCAATTACAACAGTTACATGAAGAAACATAAATACAAGAAACCGAACAAAAAGAACATAAAACTATGTAGCAAAGACAAACAAGGGCAATACAATAATGGTATACAATATATTCATAAAAATGAAAGACATATATGACTTTGAGCTAAACCATGCTAATGTTTCTTCATCCCACAATATTTTAGTGGCGAAGAGATCTATGAAAAGCCGGAAGATCTATCTCAAAGAAATCCAAGTCGTGTGACGAATTGACTAATCTACACATTCTGAACATTGGGGCATGAAAAAAATATTTGCTCTTAAAATATTTAATCAGTAACAGATTTTGACTTCTGGTGACATGGTTGGAAACATGAAAAGAAATTGATTGCAACAGAGATGGGACATCACTTATAGCATTAAGTATTTTGAAAATGCATATAAGGTCCATCTCAGTTCTACGTTTCTCTGATGAAGACAGATTAAGAGATTGCTCTATTTCAAAATAGGAATAATTACCCCTTTGTAATCTGAGCAACCATGCCACTTTTCTTAGAAAACGGTGTTGGACAGACTCAATATGGTCAATGGAGAATGGAGACAAAATAGGGGAAGCGTATTCTAAATGAGGTCAAACTAGTGAGCAATAAATAGTATTAATATACGGCTTGTTGTCGACTTTATAACCCCCATCGGCGGTCAGTCGCATGCCTTTTAGTGAAAGCACTCGCTCCGCATACCCGAAAACCGTTTTAAAGACCGTGAGTCTTCCTATCGGTTTACCTCATACTAAAAAACATTTTTTTTTTCAATAAACGAATCACTCTTTAAGAATTTCTAAAATAGAACTTAACTCTACTGCTTTCATTGCCCCTTTAACTGTGAGTTTGGCAAATAATATGGATGGTGGTGGGAAAAAGAATTCCCACGCGGATGCGGGGCGAGACATTGCTGGGGGCGAAGCCCTAGGACTTCTACGATATTATTTAGTAGAGTGGACTGTATTTTAATTTTAATGAAATAAATTAATATCCTCGATATGCGGTATGCAATGTCAATCGGCCACCACCCCAACGAATGAGATGGATTAGGAATGGATGCCACTAACCTGGTTCGTTCTTGATGGAATTGAACAAATGTTGTGGTTACAAAGGATGTTGAAGTTGTGACCATATTTTAACAATGCCTACCCACATAATTCGCAACCAGATGGCTTATATCGGATGTTATCATTCTTCCTCATGAACATATTGCAATGAGAAAGTTCAGTACTGTGGAAAATTTGATATTAAAAATCTTTCTTTACAATCAAAGCATTTAATTGTACTGCGAAGTTTCTTGTAAATGTATGAAAAAAATTAATAAAAATGAACTACTTTTAATGACGTCACAAATTCAGTTCATCAGCAGAACTCACCGTAGTGAACTTGTGATGTCATAGGCAGAGTAATTTCAAAATTGCAATACTTTTAAATATCATTGCGCTGATAAAATATTTAAAAAAAAGTTTTAGCTTAGTTTTAATGCTTATTATTAAATTTTAAAAACCACTGAACTTCCTCATCACACTTATGTATTTACTTGTATTTCAGTTACAAAAATCTGTTTTTACTATGGTTTTTTTCATACATTTAATAACATCAATTTAGATTATTACTATCATTATTTTGAAAAATTACTGCACTCCGATGCCTTTTGTACAAGTCACTAAATGATTAATTCCACAATGTGTATATCGGTGATTACTTAATGTGTCTACTTTCTAACCATTTAAAATCATTGAATAATCAACTATGCTGTTTTTCAAAAATGTTTTCCTTAATTTAAAATTAGCATTTTTAAAATTTCAATTTTAAAAACAAAATGAATTTATTTATTTTTGTAGACTAATAATTTACATCATTGCTTTCATCATCAGACTTATCTAAATTAAATGAGAATAACTTGAATTAATAGAAAAAACTGATATTTCTTTAGAAATTATCAAACTCTGAAGAGATAGCGGAATCCCCGTCAGACCCACAGCACCAGACACCTCCTCCATCACCTCACAACAACTTAGCATCACAACCTCGTAAGTTCTCATAAATATTATATTTTCACAAACCCTAATTACGCATGTTTAAGTATAATTTTTTCATTGTGGTGCCCATGATATTTAATCCAATCGGCACAAGAATGCTTAGTACTGAAGAACAATCGCAACATTTACCGTCATTTTAGTGTAGTTTAGATATAGGCAACTACATACTCGTAATACCTTTTAAAATAAACTATTTGGAACAAACTCTAAAAACTGACAGACAACACCGGACTAACAAGATTCACAAATGGATATCTAATTATATGTGTCTTTTTGTTAATATTTGCAGAAGGCAGTAACTCCCCGGCTAGAAAACTGGTCCTTCAACAATTAGCCAAACTAATGACCACCTGTGTTATTCTGCGATTAGAAGATTACATTCTTTACAAGGTGCGATAATTTATAATAATAATTTCAGAAAACATGTAAATGCAAAGTTGCGTAGGTTTTCACGGTCACTGTTATCAATATTCATCTTTTTTGGGTGGTCCTGTGTATGTTGGATTCAACACGGTTCTCTCAAATTAAACTTAACGTGGTTCCCGGCACTACACACTACAAAAAATGCCACTGAATGTGCCTGCTGCCGATTGTGACACGGTACAAATTACTAGTAATGTTACACAGTGTGTAAAGTGGCCACTTAAACCAGCCAATGACAGGTCATAAGCCCTGTAGATGCCTAGACTTCTATATTACCTTTTCTGAAATGTTCTTCATCTCTGCTGTAATGTGTTAATGTTATCAGCTCCCCAGGGAGTTGAATCCAGTCCTTGTCTACAAAAATTTGGACAAGCTCAAAATATTGTTGATAAATTCACCTGGTCCATGAAGAAGTATAGAAATTGAAAAAATAAAATTTTCAGGCGTTGCCTAGTATGTAGGTGAAATAATTCAATTAGATGAATCTCACGCGCATTAATAAAGGTTTCAGCTCTTTAACTTCACAAACATCAACAGATGAAAGAATTGAATGAATATAGTTGTTCAAATATGGGCAGAATGGTAAATGTTACACAGTGTGTAAAGTGGCCACTTAAACCAGCCAATGACAGGTCATAAGCCCTGTAGATGCCTAGACTTCTATATTACCTTTTCTGAAATGTTCTTCATCTCTGTTGTAATATGTTAAATTACTAGCACATAAACACATATTTTTTTTCTACAAAACATACAGTTTACCCTGAAGACGGCTCCTGGAATGGTAGCCGAAACGTCTGAACGAATCCAACTTACGCGGAATCACCCAAAAAAGATACATATTGATGTGAATGCGGTAGAAATTAATTTTGTTTTTGTAGCACTCCTGTTTAGACGTGTTCAAATTATTGGACTAAAACAAAAATTTTCTGTTTTTAAGAGTTTATTGGTAGAAAAAAGGCACAAACCAGTGTGTGTTAAACTATTAATACTTCGTATGCATCCCATTATTATTTATTATCATTTTTATCCTTTTGGGCATACTCGATATAAGAGTTTTATAGCAATTGTGAATATCGGGGTCCTGATGCCAAATTTCAATGAATTTTTCAAATAAACCCCAGTTTACTGGTAATGCTCTCTTTTTAAATTTTGTTTTTAACTACTGCCCATTAGTTTTCTATGGGTTTCATGTTTTGACTTTTCTAAACACATACATTTGCTAAAACATTTCCGCTTTATGACAGCTAATCTTGCATAAAAATCCAGTCCTCCTCTGTGTACCTCACCTTATTACTAATTATTTTATTTATCGTTTTTTTTAGGTTTCTACCGGAGAAAAAAAAGAAGTGCCAAAAGCTTTCATCTGCAGCGACCGAGACCGGTTCACTTTACCTGATGAAGTGAGATCCCTTCACGTAGAGTTCACCCACTTCTATTATCCCGGAGACATGCAATTTCCTGGTTAGTTTTGATTTTATTTATCATTTGTGTTGAAAGCACTAACTTTATGGTCATAAATTTTAAGTCATGTTCATAAATAGAAGTATATAACCTCCCCCTAAACTGTCCGGTAAGTGGTCATTTACTGATATTTACTTTATTTCATTAAATATGGAATAATAAAATTACACCTAATCATTACTACTATTATCTTAGAAAGGCAGGCCTTTTGGCCAAATGACGTGCGAACAAACCGGCAGAAATTGTTGAGTGTTAATTTTTGTTGTTTTCATTCGAAACATGTGGAATGCGAGCACGAACTTCTGCACTTCCCATTGATTTAAGATGACAGTATACAGTTATGTGACTACAATTCATCTGCTCAGCCAATTCTACGGTGGTTTGAAGGGAATCTTCGTGAATAATATGGTTTAAGCGGTCCTCATCGAAGTCAATGGCCATCCGGAACGCTCCATGTCTTTCAGGTCGAAATCACCATCTTCGAAATGCAAAAACCACTGACGAGCTGTCCTTTCATTCATAGCATCTTCACCGTACACTGCGCAAATATCGCGAGCTGCTTTGGCGGCATTATTCCCTCCATTGAACACAAACAAAAGGAGGTGTCTAAAATGCTCACTTTCGTCTACTTGACATTCCACTTTAAAGGCTTGTAATCAAATAAAATAATGCATATAATGTAAAAGTCAACGCAATATCTTGTAGAGCAGATAATTTTCTTTCAAACCTTTGCCTTTTTGTTTTACTTATGCTACGCGGACGAAACTTACGCTAACACCTAATATTTCATTTCAGTGCCTCCCCCTAAACTGTTTGTCCAGCTGAATCCAACTCGGGTTCTGTTTGACCTGGCGAGCTGCCTGTGGTGCAACTCCTTCGTGCTCAACCTGCTGGGGTGTCTGCAGGCCACGCAGGCCGCCAGCGAGGCCGGAGACTCAGACCTTGCTTATGTGGATATCAACATAGAGGCCATCATGCCCAGGGTAAGTGATTCTAAACATCACACCTATTCTTTTTCTTATCTCTGTCTCCGTCCCGACTCAATGTCTGCGTAAACTATTGGGGTCAGCTCTCCTCGTCGTCGGGCTGCAGGTCCTTCTGTCCTGGACGACGTCCCCCAAACCTGTCTCTGCATCTGGTTATCTCTTTGTAACTACTCATGAATTTTTTGGTCTTAGTCTGGTTATAATTTGAGAAAGATCCATTGTTCTAAACTGACATAATTAGCCTTTTTACATCCGGCAATACTTATGCCAACTTCATCGTGAAGCTCTAAATTTAGGCCTAAAATGATAGTATATGTTATTTCGCCGAAGTGTAAAAAATGTTTCTTCATAGTGTTGAATTTTACCTATTTAATTTTTTTTTTAAATCAAACAGAAGTTTTTCTAGGGATTGAGTGGAATTCGAGAAGAAAATGTAGGCGTAAACTTACTGGGCTGATCAAGATTCAATTGGAATATTTAGACTTAATTATGTACACACTTCCTTATTTTCCCCATCTTGGTCTTGTCCTCGCGTCTCAAGTTTCAGATTTGAGAATATTGTTTTTCTCTTATCGTCAGGTGGTGGTGGACGCCGGCAGGGACTTCCCGGCGCAGCGCGACCGCCCGCGCTCGCTGCAGGCCCAGGTGTCCCGCGCGAGCGTGAGCAACGCGGGCGGAGTGGCGGGCGGCGCCGGCGCCCTGGCGGCCGCGCTCGCGGCGCTCAGTGCCTCGGCCCTGCTGGCGCCCGCCTGCTGCACGGATACCATGCTGCGACACGCCTCAGGTAACTAGCCGTACTGTACTAGTCAGAGTCTGACTGAACCTCTTGCAAATGACTACACCACGAGGCCGACTTTAAATGAGGGTATTAGATGCAAACTTAGAAATCTCCACCAAAAATTGAAAATTAGTTACTGATGCCAAAATAAACTATACATAAAACCTACCTACCTAATTAATAGCGTAATTCAAAACCGTCTCTAAATCTTACAAAAACAGATTTCAATTATACTACTTGGCACCGCTAACTTAGCATTTTCCATTGAGTTGGTGAAGCATAATTGAACGTAGTTATGCTGAAAGCAGCCAGCCATAGAAAAGTGAAACAGAGATAATAGCACCTTTGTGAAAAGAGTGAATAAACAAATCTCCACAACATTTGGAATGTTTTTGATTTTAACAAATGATAAACAAGGAATATATTAGTTTTTTTTTTTACATTGCAAGCAAGAATTTCACTATGTATTTGACCAGTTTAAATGATTTTTAAATTTGTTAAGATTTTCTAGTACTGTGGGTGTTTTCTGCAAATTGAGAAATACCGTTTTTGTGATTTATACCATTTTCAGAAGGTGATTAAAACAACTTTTTTAATGAAAGCGGTCTGGTTGTTTTTAGCAGAACATAGAATTGACCTAACTGCACCCGATAACATCAATATCTCATTTTTTCAAAATTGTGGACTGGCTGCTTTCTGCATAACTACGTTCAATTAGAAATCTCACAATTCTTTTTTCAAAGTTTTTCGCAAATATCTCAGTAAAAGTAATCTCAGTTTAATCGGGCTGTGGTCCAGTAGCTAGGGTCTCTGACTCACAACTGAAAGGTCCTTGGTTCGAATCCCATTCTACCTCAACGTGATTCCCGTTTTCTAGTAGTAATTTATTTACAACTCGTTGAAAACGGCCCTCAAAATTAAATATTTGGGTAAATTATAAGAAAGCAAATATTTATTTAAAAAAAAAAAACGGATGTGAAGTGTATAAAGAGAGCGCTTTCACTGTAAACCCACAACTTCTACCCAATTCCAAACAGTACCTAGTAATGATTTTTAACTGAACATAAGATTATACTTCATATCTTTAAAAATACAAAGTATTTAAATAAAATAATTTCCAGAAGAGGACAAGAGTACTCCGACGAGCGGAAAGGACGCGCAGCGCACACGTGCGCTGTGGGGGCGGCCACGTTCTGTGTGGTGCGTGCACCTGGAGCCCGTGTGGGCCGACTTCTGCGGGGCGCGTGCCAGCCCGCACAAGCCCACGCCGCTGCTCGACGCCGTGCCCTTCACTCTATGGGTGAGTACATTGTATTCCCTCACCAAATCTGCCGGAACTTAAAGTCACCTTGAGTGAAGTTATACCTGATCGCTGGAAGATTCAGTTTTTATCAGGCCATGAACTGAACTGCTTTTTAAAAATGTGATGCCAAATCTTTTCAGTATTTCTGCAGAGGTGCAGAGAACCGAACGGACAGATAAAGCACTAACTCGGCACAGTTGCATTTTAGCCAGCTATTGGTTTAGACCTATGTGTTGATAAATACAAATCTCAAGTTTACCGCTTTGGGTTGTTGCATTTTCTTTACTGTTATCTTTATAATTATTCTTCTTATTTATTTATTTAATAATGTACAAAAAACTGAACAAAAAGAACATAAAACCATGTAGCAAAGACGAACAAGGGCAGTAAAATAATGGCATACAGTTTATTCAACTACACGATCAACATATAAGACTTCGACCTAAGCCATGCCAATCGTTCTTCATCCCACACTGTGTTAACGGCGAAAAGATCTACAATGTATATGATCCATGCAGGTCCTGTCATTGTACACAATGGTGGCACGCATTAAAAAAGTCAGTTTTTTTGTATGATTGCACTTGCTGATGCTGCTGCTTATTGTTTCCTCCTTCCTTCCTTCTTTGACACCGGTAAGATCAGGGATAGTAATACAAAACTACGTACTCGAAAAGTTCAAAAGTCGTTAAAGTCTTCTATTACTCTAGATATTATGGATAGCGCTGATTTTTGTTTTTTATTTTCCAGGTGTATATCAACATGGATGACCAAAATTCGTTGAATAACTCGAATAGCCTAAATAATTCTATGAACAGTTATTCCGATAGTTGTAATCCCAGAAGATTCATGGACAGAAATTGTCACGACAAATCCAATAATCAGAGCAGACTGGAAGAAGGTAACTGACTGCATTATTTATACTGAAACACAATTCTGATGACTTTTGCCTATGTGTTATGTTGTGGTATGAACTAAGCGTGCAAATCGTTGAGTTACGAAAATACATATGTATATGCAATCCGAGTTATAGCAAATCGCCCAAATGCTTGCTGAAATATCCCTAGTTTGATTAACATCTATGAAAAGGCTGCTGTTTGTCTTTATGAAGTTCTTCCAAGTATAACTACTGATGAATTATCTTCAAGGCAAACTGACATTCTTTTCATGTAGCAATTTCACAGTTAACAGTTTACTGATTGTATTGAAAACCAATGTGTGTTTTTCACCTTATAATAATTATAAAAGAGATTTAGAGACTCTTGCATCGAAAAACTCCCTCAGAGACAGAGAGAAATTATCAATGTTCGACATAGAAGTAGCCTTTCCAACAGTCAGAACCATTGTCATGTTTGTCCTGTATATTGAAATGTGGAAATATTGACGCTGTCTAAGGTAATTATCCGAGACATATAAACTAATGTCTTGGATAGTTGCAGGATTATTAGCAATACTGCGCAGCAATGGAAAGAAATGCGTAGCTAGATACACATCTCTTCTAGACTTCAAACTGTTGTAACCAAGCATACCCTGGAGAAACTCAGTAGGATAGAGCCATGGATATTATCCTCACTCCCTCGTGTAGAGAAATTGTCGAAATTTCTTCTATTACTAACTGCAGTGTTCATTATCAGGATTGGTGTAATCTTCACTAGCAGAAGCATCTCAAAACGTCGGCGAAGATTGCATACAACACACACCCCTTATTACCCACAATTTTTTTTTCTGTGTTATCACATATGGTTAACCATCATTGTTAATCGCTTTTTGACAGTAGTTTGACTCTGCAGACTCATTATCTAAAAGAACTTTTCTCTCATGTATAGCGATAAAACATCTTTTCTACAGAGCTGAAGCTGGACACGGAGGCAGACATGCAGATCATTGCTCAGTGCTCACAGCTGGTGTCCATCCAGCTGAATCACTACCAGTACCTGCTGGTGCTGCGCTTGGCTGAGCGCCTCACAGAGCTGGCAGCCTTCTTGACGCTGGACGCCGCCCGAGTGGCCGGACCGAGGGCCAAACCCAAGTAAGACACTGCCTGAGTGGCTCGATGCTGAGCTGAACTCGAGTAATATTTATGTAGAAGAATCTAGCTCCTTCATCTGGAAAAATGCGCACCCCGTTGTTAAACTGAGGTCACACGAGGACAATACAATTAATATACGGGAGAATATTGTGCTGTGACACAATGACTTTAAATACCAAGATGTATTAGAATTGTTGGATGTAAAACCATTTTTTTTTTAAAGAACTAATGAATCCCATTATCTCTTGGCTGCCAACTCCTGTGGGTCCTACCGCATCAGATTCTGTTGACAAATAGTTAACAGTGGACATCCAGGACTAGAGAAGCATGGTTAAGGCTCTTTGTAGACATCCACAGTATATGGCCCCACCAATCAAATCGCCACTACCTGAATGACATAAGGTTAAATAATAACTTCTTGAAAATGCTTTAACATATCCTTAATGATTAAGTTCACTGGTTTTTTGTTTGTTTTTTTATTTGTTAATAGACTATTAAACTAAGCCAAAAAAAAAAAAACAATTTTTATATGTCGTATTATCAGCGCTACGATTTTTCAAAGTTTTGTATTTCTGAAATAACTCAGCGTGTGACGCCAGAGGTTCTTTTCCGCTTATTCTCATTCAGTTCTTCCCATTGCTCCATACATGGCAAACAAACCGGAAATCTTCCATAGCTCTAATATCATAGGTTGATTCTTATGAACCAGTTACGTCATTCAAAGTAGTCCGTTTTTATTCAAATGTTTTTTATTATTTTTTTGGTTCATTTTCAGGAAACATTGCCATACAATTTCATGCTTCAATTTTTACCGCGCGCGCAAGAAATCATTTATTATATCCAATTTCCCATAGGGGTGAAGATCCTCATTACACTTAAGTTTTCTTAGTATGGTCACCTCTTCTATATTTCATAATATGTTATTGTCTATGGGTAATTTCAAATTTGAAAATTCTACATTATGTTGCCTAAATTCCAAATGAGTGTCTAGTTATGTTTCTTTGTACTGTGTAATTTAATTGTGTTGAAAAAATAAAATAAAATCGATCTCTTTTAAATTACAGAAACATGGCTGTCGGTTGCATAATACCACAAGTAGAACTGACTTTAGTGCTTCCATCCTGCTGTCCCGGTAAGGAGTCCTCGCGCGATCTTGACAGCGTACTTCCAGATTCTTCCAGCCTTCTAGATCTTCATCAAATTACGGGTCGGTATCAAATTTATTTCCATCTTTTTGAACTGCTTTATCAACTATTATGTAGCCCGAGCTGTTACTAAAATTCATATACCCGTGTCACTTGATAAGCTTTTTAACTGTCGACCTTTCCTCAGGTCAACCAAGTAAAAAACCATAGATTTTATCTATGGATTTTACCCGTGGGTCATTAGTATCAACAGACAGAGATCTTGCCCAAGAATTCTGACGCCATCTTTTTTTTTTCCACCGACACCATCTTCTTATGTTTTGACACAATGTTTCTCTTTTACTCTCACAAGTGCGAGGAGATGAGAATATAAAAGTAGTATGAAACAAAAAAAAAGACGTTAACATGAAATGACAAATAAAGTAGTACGAATGAGACAAAACAATCAAGGATTTATTGATTATGTGATTATTCAAACTCGCGGTGCTAAGGTGACTGGTCTCCTTCCAGGTTCGGGTACCCTGTGCTTCCAGCCCCCGGGTAGCGGTTCCCTGGAGCGGCCTTCTGCGCTGGCGGGCTCTCTGCCCAGCCTCCCCGCTCACCCGGAGAGCGACCCAATACCGAAGGAAGGCCTGCCCAATATTGCCAACATCAATGCCAGTAAGTGGACTTTGACCGGTTTCATTCTTCTTTCTCTCCAAGCGGGATCCGGTGAGTATAGCCGCGGTCCCGATTTGGAACTAACACTGTATATCTTCACTGTCATACGGGCGAATTAGAATAAGGTGAATGTACTAACCATGTGTCCGAGGGTTAATCCATTTGCTCCACCCCTGAGTTGCTTCGAGTTGACCAGTCGAACTGGTGTGTATAAGAACTAACATTGTTTTTATTTATAAATCATTTAATACAAATGAATTAATTCCCAGAAGTTACTATAACTCAATTCGCGACTTAATTTTTTTTTCTTTTTTTTTAAAGCGCATATTTGTATAAAAAAAAACAAAGCATATTTAACATCTTTATTACTAAATATATCACAACAATATACAACCAAAACACTTTTCTTGGGCAAACGAAATAAATATATAAAAACGCTTTCAAGAATGCAGTGCTAAATCTAGGACTAAAGGAGATAAGGTCGTTTACATCATATGCTATGCAGACGATGCTAATGTTTCCTATATGTATTTGGGTTTTGTGTCGTTGTTTGATTTGTTTGTATTACTACAGCGCCCTTGAGGTGATTTTCACAAAAATGGTGTATATAAATTATCCAAACATTATTATTATTATTACGTTCTTCTTCCTTTCCGAGGCGGGATCTGGAGCGCGCGGCCGCGGTCTCAATTTGGAACTAACACTGTATTCCTTCACTGTCATACTGGGAAATTAGAAAAAGATGATTGTGCTGACCATGTGTATTTGATTGATCACAAATTGACAATACTGCAGTGAGGGGTACAATGAAAGCTTTTAAAGTTTCTTTGTTTTTTATTTCCGCGGTTTGATTGTAAAGAAATATTAAATTTTCGTTTAGTTAGTTTTAAAAAAAATTATATTGATATGCGAAACTGAAGAAAGACTCAAGTCTTTATGAACAGTTTTGGGAAAGGGGTGGATGCTTTCATTGTATGCAGACGATGCAACCATAGTGCATATTTACGTAGAAATAAATTTTTAGACAAGAATGAGGTCGTGTGTTGTGTAATTATTATTATTATTAATAATACATTAGCAGCTATTAAGCTGATGCGTGTATATCAAGTGTACATGGTTATTAAACATTATACATTGCTGTGTGCATCTAGTTAACATTAACTGAACTAGCGCCAATCTCTTTCTCGGGAAGGCCATTCCATTTTTGCACAACTCGGTTTGTCAGGAAGTTCTTCCTGGGGTTGGATGAAAAGGAGGTAGTGTTGAGTTTCAATGAATGACCTCTGAGATGGCGGTTTTCATTCATAGTGAACATTGATTTCAACTTGGGTACATTATATTGTTCAGTTAAGATTTTGAATGTTTCAATCAAGTCACCACGCTGCCTCCACTCTTCCAACAAACTTAACCCAAGCTCCTCCTCCTAAGTCCTCGTATGATTTATTTCATAGAGAAACTACCATTTTAGTTGCTCTTCTCTGGACTCTCTCCAGCAACTCTATGTCTTTTTTGAAATAGGGACTCAGATTTGGTAGGCATACTCCAGGAGTGGACGAACATATGTTTTATAATTTTTGAGGAACAAATCTTGGGTGATGTAAACTAATGTTTTCCTTATTAAGTATAAGAGGGAATTGGTGCGTTTGACAATTTCGATATTATGTAATTCCCATTTAAGATCACAAGTAATCAGTAATGCAGTATTTTGATGTTTAGCAGATACAAATGATTAGTTTTTAGTATTGTACGGGGTTCTACCTTTAAATGTCAGAACTTGTGACATCACGGGCGGTGTAATTTCGAAGTATCGGTGAGGATTTACAAAATTCCTAATCATTAAAAAATCATAGCGATTATAATCGGGCACATAAAAAGAAAATATTTTTTAGTTAGTTTTATAGTCTATTAACAAATAAATCATTTTTATCCTTGCAGGTATAACGTCGATGCGTCGCGGGCTGACGTCGCTGATGTCGTCCCTGGACGCGGCGCTGAAGCCCGCAGAGGGCGCGCCCCCCGCCTCCCCTGGAGGGCCTCCTGCATCCGATCAGTGGGACGCTCTGTCGGTGGCCAGCTCCGACAGCGAGAGATACGTCATGGTGCAGCTCGCACAGACAGACATGCACGACGCGCCCTTCAAGTACGAGCAACCATTAATCTCATTGCGCTAAATATGTAGGGTTTTCCAAAACTGACTACAAGGTATATGCAAAAAATAAGTTATGAAAAAAAAAAATTTAAAAAAATTGTGAAAAAACCTTTAGACCTTAATCTATTCTTCTACATAACTCCCACCACTTTTGTAAGCAATGAAGAAGTTCATTGGTATTTTTTTATTTTTAATAGACTATTAAACTAAGTCAATTTTTTATCTTATTTAATTTTTATGTGTCGTGTTATCAACGCTATGATTTTTTAAAGCTTTTTTTTATTTTATTTACTTCACATGTGACATCTCATGTTCTCGTCCCCTTCTTCTCAATAAGTTCTGCTGATTGAGTGATATGACTGAACTTAGAGATCCCGAAAATAAATCTCGCTGCGGCATTTAATACAGACTGTAGGCGAGTCATTTTGTTCATTGGTAGACCTGCATAGATACCATTACAATAATCGGCTCTAGACACTACAAACGTATTTATTAATTAACGGGCGACATCAACGGGAAAATTTTTGCACATGCATTTAATTTGTCTCAGCTGGTAGAAGCATGAACTTATCGTTCTACTAATTTGAGCGACAAGAGAAAGGTCAGAATTAAGGAAGACACCCAATAGTTTAACGGTGGGTAAAGCGGTACTCCCTACATCAGGTTGTGCCGTATCCTGAATAAAATTCTGTCATCTGGCTGTAGCCGCCCATAGTTGTTCAGTTTTTAATGGGTTTAATGTTAGTCTGTTTTCAGCCATCCAGTTTCCTATTTTCTTAATGCATCCATCAGTTAAATTAACACCAGTTCTCTCGCCTAGTTTGCAATAAAATAAATCTGTGTATCATCTGCACAGCATTGAGACCACAATCCACATTCTTTGATAATGTTCTCTATATCGTATATGAAGTTACTTCTTTTTTCAGGCTTTGGGATGGAACTGCCAATACAGTAGATGGCGCCGTAGAAGTAGCTACCGAAGTCATAGAACAGTCTTCCTCCCCCAGTGAACGCTCCATAGCCAGCTCGTGTAGGAGAAGGGACCTGGTAACGTAATATTTTAAAATTACATTTATTTTGAATGTGATATAAGATAAGGACAAAAATGCCTCTTTGAATTGATCACACTGTTGATCGAAGTAATTTGGTCTATTTACATTATTTGTTAATTGAACACTATAACGTCAGGTCTATGCAAAAGCTGCAAATCTGAAAGATTTCAACTTTCCAGAAGACCATAAAACACTTTATAAATTGCCAAGCCTAGTTGTCAATTCCACTTCGGTCAACCAGTTCAAAAACCGTTTCGATAGAGGAAGAAGAACACAGACAAAAAGCAGCGCCCGAGATATAGGCGCACCAGCAAAGGCTGCCTGCCTTTAACAAATAATATGATCACTAGATCCTCAATACAAATACAAACTAATACCACTTTCGAACAAAGGGATTTTGAGTATTATTCAATTAAAATCTATAAACTACTTCCACTATCTATTAAAACAATTAGTAATGAGAAAATGTTTGAAAAGGCTATAAAAAAATGGATAGTGGAGCTAGGTAGAAGTAAAATGGAGTGTCTCATACGCCCAAACCAATATTTAATCAACTGCTCCACAAGTGTATAGTTTATGTTAGGTTTTTGTTATTTTCATTTTGCGTTTTGTAATATAAATAATATAGATGTACATGAATTAATTATAAACATAAATACGTAGTGTTTAAAACTGTCTGAATATTTTGTTAATTATCTCTACTTATTAAGTTAGTCTTCTTTGTTTATTCTCAAATGTAAAAATATTTTTAAAAAAGTATATTGCTAAGTGTCCTAGGCACGGGTAACCCCAGTGAGGTCAAATTATTTTTATTATTAATTATAGTTTGTTAGAGAAAAATATGGATAAATAAATAATAATTATTATTAATAAGTTATTTTACATTAGAGGGTAGATTATTCCGTAATCGAGCATCTACCACCGTGAAAGATAGTGCAAAAAAATAAGTGTGGTGAATGGGTATTAAAAGGGTTCTGTCATCACTAGAATGAAGAGATAGTTCATGTAATGAGAGAAATAATTCTAGGTATCCATGTCCACATTCAAACTTCAGCATGTCGAGGTTCTCCAAATTTCCAAGGGCTTCTATTCACGAGTATCCGTGGTCGTCGGTGACGTATCGGCTGAGGATTGTCCCTCAATACCCTGGGATGAGTTGCAGGTTAGTTGCTTTATCGTTACATTATTAATTTTCTGTATTATTAAGAATGATTCCACACATCATTACACAATTTGTCAAAAAAAAAATATTTTCACGGCCTTTCAGACATGGGTAGCATTTTCTGGGTTGTTGTGCCGTGTGTCGATAGCACTTTTTGCCGACGCTTCAGCGTTCCGTTCATCATCTGGACTGAAAAAAAAGTAATGTTGGGTTGTTCTTGTTCTTAAGGAGAGTTTAACTTTCTTTATTGTGATAGAAAATTTGACAAGATTTAACAATAAACTTAATATTACATGGGCCTGAATATTGTACAAGATCTAGTGCAAGATTTGACCCAATTAATATTGCGTCGTGTATAATACAAATTGGGTGAGATCGTCGATCAACTTTAGAAAAATTAGAACACAACCTCTTTCTCAACAAATATTTGAAGCGGAAGCCGTTCCTTAGTATGCGCATAAGTGTGGTGCACTGCCAAGTAAAAATATGTATAAATAAACTAGTAACTTCTAGTAAAAATATGTAATACCAAGAAATGGGAATTTACACATATGTATAACATTGTATTCAATACTAACGCCAAAAGGACCAGCGAGATCTACTCTAGCGAACGATTTTCTCATCTTGTCTACGCATGCGCAATGTCATCGTGCATATTCTGTTTTGCACATTTTTTTACCCTGAATTTGTACGAAAAATACCATATCTGCTAAAACTGTGATTTGAGCGAGGTAGACTACGCTTCATGCCTGTGAATCCATGCATTGCCGATGTGTACAGAGATTTGAAATATGAAGTTTGTTTGTAAGGTCACTTTAAACATTCGTAATGACATAATATCAGTACGAATTTAGTTGATTTGGTTACCTAGATTATGTGTATAATGTTAGTGATGACAAAACAAAAACAATGGCAAATTCAGCATTCCTGGTTCCAATGCGCAGGCTGTCATATTATTAAACTCAATATACAAGTTGACAAAATGAAATGCACCGCCGAGGTTTTTGGTCAGCAGCCGCCGGTGATTTGAACCGAAATATCTTGAGTGCAATTTTTTTTATGTGCGCGCATCTCACGCCTGTGAACTGTCAATGAGTACATGTTGTTGCCTGTGTCACTTTACTTTATCCTCGTTCTCATTTGTTTACCAGACGCTTACTTTTCTCTTCTGGAAATACTAATTTTCAATTTGGTTCACGATCCATGTTATTATAAAAACCTAATGTTGATTGTTGGTTGTTGATCGCAGAGTAATATATTGTTAGTTGGCAGTAGTTGCGTCATCGCAAGACTCGTCATGTCAACTGTGAAACTGACTTATCTGCAACGGCCCCGAAAACATCGATATACTGCTCATACTTATGCTCAATTTTGAATCCCAGAAACTGCCCCATGTAAAACACCTAGCCACATGGCCCTTGTTTAGCACAAAAATGTTTATTCAATATCTTGTACAGTTTTCTGAGCTGTGTAATATGAACTCAATCTAATGTGACAGTGAAGGAAGTTCAGTGGTTTTTTTATTTTATTTTTATGTATCGCAAGTTTTCTACTGTGAGTTCTGCTGATTGATGAATTGGCTTCACGTAAACCGGAAATCTATCGCATCACTATCATCGGTTGATTCACAAGAACTCGTGATGTCATTCGAAGTACAGGTAAACGTCGTTTTGCGCCGGTTCGATTTACGCCGATTTACAATTACACCGGTTGGTTCCGGCGTGGGATTTTCCGGTTCGACCGACACCAGAAGACAGTAGGCGCCGCGATTTTAATAGCTGACACACTTTTACACGTTGTTTTATTATATTACCGTGTACGCGAGCAGCCTATTGTGTGTGTGAAATTGTTTCAGAGTTAGTTTTTGTTTTGTTTTTAAGTAAAATAAAAAGGTATGATTGTATGTTTTATTTTATTATTATTAAAATTAAAAGAATATTTAAATATTTGTAGTTTATGCTATGATTCTGCAAGAAAGGAAGCAACAATCAAAGCAAATGAAATTGGATGCTTTTTTTTTTTAAATGTGAGAATTTAATTTAGGACTGACAAATTGGTGAGTTAGTATTTATTATAAAAAAAATATTATTTATATCAATAGATTATTATTTATTTTGTAAACTAATTTGAACTGTATTTATTAAAAACATTTATAATTTATTTTAAATATATAAAGGATATGTATTAAATAGACACGGAACCTAACCTTATATCTTATATTTGTTTTCATTTTACCCCGATTTTTTTTATGCCGGTGTCTCTTGGTACGGAACTCCAGCGTAAAACGACGTTTGCCTGTATTTCATTTTTACTAATTTTTTGTGCATTTTCAAGAAACCTCGCTGTTTAATTAAATGCTCATATTTTTGTAAGAAAACATTTTTTAAATCCAATTCCCCATAGCGCCGAACTTCCTCATTCTATTGTAATTTATTTATCAGCATGTTTTTTTATCCTTTTTTAATTAATATTTTATTAGGGTTTTAATCTGACACATTTATTTATTACTTTATTAATTTCCCGGAATTGTAAAAAATCCAGGTTAGTAAAGCATATTTTCCAGTATTCTGTTTGATAAGTGTTGTTTGAATATGTGCCTCGGTGTAAATTCTGTATTTGTGAATGAAAATGCAGTATTTATATCATCAATTAATATCATTTTATTATTTTAACAAAAACAACACGAACATCCGTCGATTTGATCGAATCCATTATGAAACTACCAGTGCAGTTTGAAAATTCCACACGCAAAGGTTTAACAAAACTTTTCTTTGAACCTTGTACGACACATTTGCAGGCAATCAATCAACTTGTTATTCTATACATTCAATGAAATCAAAACATATGATCACCTCTTGTGAGTTTCGTACATATTAGGTGTTAAAATAACTTTTGTCCTTTTTTCAAATTTAAAAATTAGCACCAAAAGATGAACAAAATGATGAAACGTAATTTGAAAGGAAAAAAAATCCCTACATGATATTGTGTTTGCTTTTATGTTACATGTATTAAAAATAGATCTAAAATTTTATTATTGTGAATATAAAAAATTGTTTCCAGACATTTATTTATATCTTGTATGATTTTAAAGTCTCAAGCTTTGATTTTATTTTTACTACATTTTGGAAGCACAATAACATATTATTATTATTATGGATAACTTATATAGTGCAATTTTTGTAATATAATACCTCAAGGGCGCTTTACAAAATGATTATATTAATAAATATATTTAATTTCAACTTTTTGAATTTGTAATTTAAGTAAACAAATTTACTTTGTTATCACATGCCACGGATTTATTCAAATGATTGAGAACAAGTAGGTTTTAAGAGTTTTCCTAAACATCACTTCACTCTCGCAATTTCGCACTTCTGCTGGGAGAGCATTCCATGCTATGGGGCCTGTGACCGTAAATGCGCGTTCACCGAATTTAGTTTGCGTAGGATAACTTTTCCTCTCGACATAGATGTAGCTGATCTAAGCGTGATACATCTGTCAGCTAGTTCATCTGGAATGCAAAGTTCCCAAAGTCAATAGAGTTTGTATTCTACCCTCTGTGGAAAACGTATCCAGTGTAATTCCCGAAATAGTGGAGTGATATGACTGAATTAAGAAAATATTTTGAATTTGTCCAAATTTTTGTAGACAAGTACTGGATTCAACTCCCTTGGGAGCTGTTAATATTAACGTATTACAGCATAGATGAAGAACATTTTAGAGAAGGTAGTATAGAAGTCTAGACATCCACAGGGCTTATGACCTGTCATTGGCTGGTTTAAGTAGCCACTTTACACACTGTGTAACATTCACCATTCTGCCCATACTGCTCATATAAGCCCTGTGGATGCCTAGACTTCTATATTACCTTCTCTAAAATGTTCTTCATCTCTGTTGTAATATGTTAATATAAACAGCTCCCCAGGGAGTTGAATCCAGTCCTTGTTTGGACAAACTCATATATTGTTGATAAATCCACCTGGTCCAATAAGAAGTACAGAAATTGAAAAAATAAAAAAATTTCAGACCTTGCCTAGTATGTAGGTGAAATAATTCAATTAGATGAATCTCACCCGCGTAAATAAAGGTTTCAGCTCTTTAACTTCACAAACATCAACAGATGAAAGAATTGAAGAAATATAGATGCTCAAATATGGGCAGAATGGTGAATGTTACACAGTGTGTTAAGTGGCCACTTAAACCACCAGTCAATGACAGGTCATACTTGACTTTTATATTACCTTCTCTAAAATGTTCTTCATCTCTGTTGTAATATGTCAACTAAATTTAGAGATTTCAAAAATAAGTCTCGCCGCGGCATTTAATACAGACTGTAGGCGAGTCATTTTATTAGTTATTTTACATATTTAAGCTAAAAGTTTTATAATGAAATTTTCACGGCCATTTTCGAGAAAGTCATTCTTATTTAATACAGAAGGTGTAAAAAATCTCACCTTTACCACTTTGTTTTACTTTAGGTGCTCATTTATAAATTTGGAAAAAAACGGACACTACTTATGTTAACACCCATGTAGAATTTAATTTGTTAATACTGGTAATAATATTGTATACATTTTATTCACGTCTATATTCGAAGGCTGATTGATATGCTCCACACCTGACCTATTATGTTTTTGTACCTCATTCTTTCACACAGTCCCCGTTGACTCGTCCAGCGACGTTCCAGCATTTAAAAAAAAACATAAAAGAGACTCTTGTCAAAGTAGTTGAAGAATAATGCTCCAGAAAACCCCTTCGGACACATGGAACAGATCAATGTATCTATGTTGTTCAGCATAGCGTAGCCCTTCCAGCAGGCAGGTTGGTCCTGTATATTGGAATATGAAACAATCTATGCTCTTAGGTAATTAATGGAATATACAAACCAATGCTTATAAACTCAGGATTATCGACCATACCGCGCAACAATCAATAAAAATGTGTAGTCAAATACACATTCCTTCAAGTCTCTAAATTGGTGTAGCCGAGCATACCCAGGAGAAACTCGGTCGGGTAGAGCCGAGGATAATACCCGCACTCTCTCATGTAGAGATAATGATCTTCTTTTGAATGTTCTCTATGATAAGAGAGTACTTCAGTTAATGTGGCCTCTAAATTATCGAGCCACTCTCGAGTCAGTGCATTGAGGAGTTGTGAAGAATTCTCAGTGCGCGGGTATTTTCAAAAACCCTGGCAGTACGCAGAATGAATCTTAACATCTTCAATGCTTTACCACTGATTGTCTCTGTGTGATCATAAAATGTCGGGTGCTCACAAATCTAACGCCCAGATCCTTAACATTCGATGTTCGTGTCAGATTCTGGTCATTCATTTTGTAGCAAAAAAAGTTTTTTGGGCCTAGTGAAGGACTTGATTCAACGCTTGGAATATATTCTATAGCTTTTCGGTAGAACATTTGTCCGACTCCTGACAACGACTCGTATACACAGCGTCGTAGCTAAGGGTCATGAGCACCCCTAGCGAGATTTGAATTTTGCGCCTCCCAAGACTTATTTTCTAGAAAGAGAAAGACAAAGTAAGGCTGTGGGTCTGCAGAGTGCGCCCCCCTGGGGGTTGCACCGCTGGCCCACTGCCTGGCCAGCCCCTAGCTACGACGCTGCATCTACACAAGGCGTTAAGCTAGGGTTTCCTAGGACAGCGGTGCCCGTATCTCAACGGCCGTAGTGAACGGCGATGCGATGGATAGTCGTCGTAACGGTGACTAGGGAGTGGTTTACTTGGAAAACGGTGTTGATAACATCGTTAAAAAATAAAACCACTCTCTAGTCACCGTTACGACGGCTGTCCACTGCATCACTGTTCATTACGGCCGTTAAGAAACGGGCACCGCTGTCCTAGGAAACCCTAGCTTTAGTGTCAATGGCTGCTATTTGAATTGGTTGAACACCCCCCATATTTACCTGATCTAGCCTCCAGTGACCTTTCGGATGACAATGAGGTCATGTGCTGTGTAGATGAGTGACTAACAGGGATCAATCAAATGATCTACCAGGAAGCTGAGCATTGCTGGAAAAGGTGCCTACAAGTCCAGGGAGACTGTGGCGAAAAATAAGATACAAAAACTTATTCTCATCCACTTCGAAATCAGTTAGGGGTGAAGCATATCAATCGACCCTCGTATTTGTTAGAAATACATTTATTTATCGGAAAAAGATTGTTAACTTAAAATGAAATTTGACAAAAAATGTTAAATTCATTATTTTCTTTTGTGCTAGACATCTGTAGAATTACATTTCTTCAATGACTAGTTCGATACCCGCATTATATTGTTTTAGAGAAATAGTACTTTCTTGCAAACAAACAATATTTTTACCCCGTAATTTAGCCGGACCCAAACTCACACCAAAGTTACATTATATATTTTAAGATAAAGTTTTCCAGTTGGTTATGCATGTCACTCGAGTTGTTTTAGCTAATTTGTGTACATAATAAGGAATGCCTTCTAACTATATATCTCTCTCTTCCCTTGTCTGTCTGTATGTGGCACTGCTGTACCGCTCATCTATCTGCCAAAAAGGTTCATACCAAGGTATTTGATAAAAGATAACCATTATTAGAGTTTGACCATAGACATTGTGACGCGATAGAGCATCATTTCATAGAGAAATGTCCCCAGAATCGTGATAATTAAGGAACTTAGATTCCGTCTGTGTATAGAGATTATTGTGACACCTAGATGGTAGATACATAACTGAATGGCTTCTTGTTTGTTGCGTTTAATGCACTCGCTTGCTGATATGTTGTTGTTGCTTGTCATTATGTTATTACAGGTATAATAAACACAAGGATCATTCAACAACTAAACTTTTTTGTTCGGGTAGTTATTCTACAGGTTTTGTAGAATAACTACCCGCACGGTGCCATCGCATGTAAAAATCAAAGCGGGAACTTTAAAAAAAAAGTTACATTTTGGCCTAGTTACATTAAATTTTTTTTTTTTAACAAAAAAAAATATCATCGTTTTTATTATTTACCCAAATATTTAAATTTTGGTGGCCATTTTCGACGAGTTGTAAATAACTCACTATTAGAAAACGGAAATCAAGTTGGGGTAGAGTGTGGTTTGAGCCTCGGACCTCTGGCCCGTGAGTCCGCAACACTAGCCACGAGACCACAACCCGATTCAAAACTATAAAATATAATCTAAAAAATATATAATCTAAAAAATAAATATTGCGAAATCTCTTTCTCCAAGCCCAGATCCATAAGTATCGGGCTATTGGGTACGGGGCGAGCTCTTTAACATCCTCGGGTTTAACCAGTGGTCCCCTGAATTAATTGTAACTAATGTTAGTAAATATCAATAATAGGAATTAATTATGTTTAAAATATTCAAGTACCAGCTTTGGCAAAAATATCCAATGATCAACATGTAATGTGGCATGTAAGCATGTTTTGATTGGAATAAAATACAACTAAAAGAAATCAACCTTAATAAATATATTTGTTGATATAATTTTGTTGGTTGTTAGTTAGTGTGTTTGCAATGTGCTAGAAAATAAATTATATTATTATTTTAATTTTGTCTGTGGAAACGCAGAACGGTTTTACCCACAAGCACTCATTTATAATGCTTAATTATCAGTCCGGTAAAAGGTCAAGAAAATACATCACCATTCCATGTCCGCTTCATAGTTGAAGCATATGGTGTCCTCAAAAAGCTTCCAGACATCTCTGTCAGCTGCCAGCTCCTGTGGTTTGCATCCCGTAATTCTGGTGAACATCTAGGACGCCGAGAACCTGATGCCTTGTAAAGTAGGCAAGCATGGTGAAGGCTCTCGGGGGGCATCTGCACTATATGGCCCAGCCAACGAACAAATCTCTTATTCCTTCATTCCTTACAAAGTCAAACCACCGCACACCTAAGAATTTCGAGACATCTATTCTCGAAACTCAGTATTTAGCTGTTTCGGGCCCTAGTGAGTTATATAGGCAGCATTCGGTTTTCACTGAGTATACATCCGAACTCCAGACAGCCTTCATATATTTTGAGCATCGAGGCACGAAGTGTTACAAAGTGCATGGGTTTTTGCAATATGAACAAGAAAATACGCAGACACAAAAAACTCATTCCAGCCACAATGAAAATTTAAAATTTACGTGAAAGTTTATATGCAAGGTGTAAGCTGAGTATTGACAACAAGCCAATAGAACAGGCCGTAGTTTCAGATACCTGGGAGTAGAAATCTCAAGTCAGCGACTTGTATACTGAAGTCCGAGAACAGGTCGACAAAGCATCAACTGTGTCGGGGTGTCTGAGGAATGTGATAGGGAGAAATAAGGGCATGTGTATCGATAGCGAGGTCAGAATATACAAGGCATGTGTGAGACCCATCATGACATATCCTGTGCGAGCTGACACTGTGCGTATAAAAGAGCCACTTAGAACTGCTGAAATGAAGGTTTTAAGGTCTGTTACAGGAAAATACTATAATTAGAGATACATGTGAAATAAAAGATATCGTGCGATGGAGCAGTTCTAGACAGAGATACTGGAGAGGCCGTGTGGGCAGGATGAACAATGACATACTTGTGTACCCTGCAGCCAATAAAATCGCATCTGCACAACGTCCTCCTGGAAGGCCACCCAGGAGATGGAGGATCAGTTAGACCTCATCACCTTAGGAGAACAACTAGTTTTCACTAACACAGATCTTAGGATCTCTTAAAAGATGTAGAAAAAGAACGAAGTTTATCTTTTTCAGAAAAACTTCACTTTCAAAAAAATATATATTTGTGATATTACCTAATATTTCTTTGAATGTTTGCTGTTGCCAGCGCCAGATCTTATGTCTAGCTCCCTGTCACTTACTAAAGAGGGACGGATATATACATCTGTAAATGAATACGAGCATCCTATTCTCCCCTCCCTTGTGAGCATGTGTGGTTCTTTGCGCCAACTGAACCTATGGTAGGTCCCGGCTGTTGCCGTAATTATTTTTGGATGCGTGATTTTCTTCTTAGACTTCAACATTTCTAAAGTCAGACAGTAAAAAGAACACACGGACACTTAGAAAGAACACAGCAAAAATGTGTACCCGATAAATTAACACCAGCAATGGCTGCTTGCCCATTATCTAATTAGGCATTTTGTAAATAAATTATAATCCTTTTGCAATTTCACAGTGGCTATTCCCAACATTATTTTTGATCATATTATGTATGTATATATATATTTTAAAATTACATTGCTTGTTTATTAACTAGTTTAATGTGAATTTTATCTGTGGAAACATAGATTTTAGTGAAGTTACCGTAAAGTAAGTATGCAACTGTGTTAATCATTGTAAATCTATGGTTTCCCATGAAAGCGATGCTGTTATCTAGCGGCCATGATAGGCAGGCATAACAAGACGGCCGTCTTAAGGACGACCAGAGATATCGACTTAAAGAGAGCTGCGCCGTTACCTAGAGGCTGTGATCACCTAATTTTATTAACTGATCAACTAATTTTAGCCGAGTCGTACTGCGGCGGAAAATTATCATTGTGAGTAGGTATATTTGGAAAGTGGTGTAGTGATCAGCGCATTTGCCTACCATGCAAGAGGTCTTGGGTTCGATTCCCACCATGGTTGACATGAAGTATTTATTTTAAAAGGTGTTTTTACGCTAGAATATTATTTCATAGTCCCTGGACTGGCGCCTGAAGCGTAAGACTGATCATCTTACCTTCATGTAACAAAAATGATCGAGGTACTCTGAGATTGGTGTACTAATGCATTGCCCTGTGGAAGATGAGGGACATTGGAAGTCATCAACTATCATAGATTAAGATGCGTAAAAATTGGGAAAATTTACAAAATCAATCAAAATTTCGCCATTTTTGGTAGTCCAAATCACATTTGCGCCAGAGAAAATGTATCAAATCTGTTTATACCGCTATGATGGTCGTCCTGCAAATGACAGCACTGCTGTTTAACTTGCTGCTAACAATAGACGCTCTCTAGTAAACCTGCGCTATTAAGTTTGTACAGACAACGTTTTAATGACGTCATCCACGGCACCGCTCTCTTATGAAACCATAGCTTTAGAATGCGTGCATTTCTATCGGTAAAAGTGTCTTGCATATTGCATAACTAGTTTGTCCCTTAATAATTGTACAGTACAGTATATTATGTATTTGACAAATATAATAACCAAATTAATCAACGATAAATTAAATATCTCCACCGACGAGCCATATAAAGTGGCTCGGTGAATCTTGAAAACAATAATACATTTGTAATGTATTTTGTGTATATCTATAATGTTTTATATTATTTTAAATAAACAAATAAAGATATATGAGGAAGGGTATTAGAAGCAAACTTAGAAATCTCCATTGAAGGAGTTACTGAGATATTTATGAAAAACTTTGAAAAAAGAATAGTGAGATTTCCAATTATGCTTCACCAACTCTATGGAATGCAAAGTTTGCGGTGTCAAGTAGTATAATTGAAATCTGTTTTTGTAAGATTTAGAGACAGTTTTATGTATAGTATATTTTTGCATCAATAACTAATTTTCCATTTTTGGTGGAGATTTCTAAGGCTTCTAATACCCTCATATATATGTAAAATCAAAGTAGGTATGTATATCCTTCTATTATTATACACAACAATATTGTCGGCCAATGCCAATGTCCAAAGTTATACTTTAGTCAGTTTTTTTAGGTATATCACAATATTATTTTTTAAAAAAAAAATTTTATTTTTTATTTTCTTTTATTCAGGAAACATACAGTACAGTTACAAAGTTTAATATTTTACACAATTGGACTTAATTCTAATGGACCAGTGAAGTTTCCATATTAAAAAGCAATTAAATGTAAGGTTAATTATGAAAGTATAAAAAAGAGAAGGAAAAAGAAAACATAATTGAAAGTTGTTTAAAAATTAAAATTTAAGTGGAAAAAATATATTTTAAGGTTTGTAGTTTGTAGTGAGTATTTACAAATGGAAATAATATTAAAAATGAAGAAAATTTGTAAGAGTAATTAAGAATTAAGAATGGAAATAAAGAATGAAAAACATGCTCAGATGTAAAAATAAAATAAAATAGTAATAACATTTTTTTAAAAAGGAAAAACATAAACACATACAATATCAAATATACTCTCTACTAAAACAGCATAATATCATCAACTTGTAAAACTCCACAAATGGTCAAAAATTATATTTTGGTGTTTTCTGCTAGGACTTCAAATAATCTATGAGTGCAAAACTTGTTTATCGTTTATTCGATTCCGAACAATCCTAAACACCAATTTTTCAATATGTTTCTAATTACGCAATCAAGCAATTAGACTTAATATATAAATATAACGTTCACAAGAAAACTCTCATAATTAATTCATATTGTCGGTGATACTGCGATGCCGCGTAACTATCAATTAACATTTTTGGCAGGGGATCCCAAAAAGCTTTCTGTTAAAATATAACTTATGATTTTAATCAACCAAAAGTACCGCTGGAGTATCAAAAAAACTATCATTATTTAGTGTAAAAATAGTAATAATTAAAAACTAAAGGCTCTTAGCCCTATAATCTATAATTAATTTATTTTCGTAAAAAAAAAAACAGGTTTTCAGTATTCCAGTACCACCGACAATATGTATAAGTCCATACGAAATATTTGTACCTCTTTCACAGTATCTAATTATTTACGCCCAAGGGTGTGGTTTACAATTTTCTTATATTTCAGAATAAGTTTGCATCACGGTCCAGAGGTTGGGCGGAGAGTGTGGCATCATCGAAAGATGAAAATCTCCACCAAGAGTTCAATCCCAAAATTCGCCTTCGATTAGATCACTTTCCCCACCGTCCTGTTGTTATACCCTATGAAATTGAAGATTCCATCACATTGGTAAGTATACATACTTCAACTGTAGGAACTCCATTAGTCTCATTAAAAATGTCGAAATACGAACTAGTATTAGATTATCCCAATTTGATATTATTTAACTACAGTTCTTTAGAAATAAATAATAAGTTCTTCAAAATAATTTGTGAAAATTATTTTAATACTCATGTCTCTGAGGGACTCTTTGATGTTAGGTTCTTTTTCTGTTTCACAAATATAGTTGAATTTGGTTAAAACGATCCCGGAAATAGCGAGAGCTAGTTTGCATGTGCGGTCTATTGCAAGTTTGCATCGTACTGGCTGTCTCGAGGCTACTACGCTCTTTGTTTTATCAATAGAGATTATAATATTAAATGTTAGAGAGAATGTGTGAAATTTGTACCCTGAAAATGAAATTTGCCCACTGCAGCTGGGATTTCTTTTGATTGATCATTTTGTATTTTTATGCGCATTTTATTGTTACTATTTAAAGTGCTAATGACTTTGGTAATGGAATATATTGATTAATAAGATGTGTTTTTCAGGATTCTGTGATGGGCAGTTTCTCTGGCCATATGGATGTGGTGGTGCGCGATTTAGACTTGACTTTAAACATGAGCACCGCGATGGGGCTGAGCGACCTCATAGAAGATGAAATTTTGGTCCCTCCGATCCCACTTGAGGTTTGTTTATTGCCATTTCTGTACCTAATAAATTGCTATAAGGCAGCAATTGTGACTACACATTTTCTCATTTTAATGTTCCTCGATCTCTGATCGTAATGTTTGTAAACATTCAGGCTCTGTTGGAAGGCGTGTCCATAAAGCTGAACGAAGACAGACCGGCGAGCAGCATCAGCTCCCCGGGAACAGTTCCCGTCAGATTGTCCCTGTCAGGACTCCGGCTCTTGCGAGGCATCGACGGAATACTTCACGTACGGCCGGCCGGAACTAACCTTCTACAGACTGCGCAACCTCCCGTTACAGGTGACCTCAAAAACCATCAAGGTTTAAAAATAATCATCATTCCATGTTCGCTCCCTAGTTGGAACATAGGCACAAGCATCTCTGTCGGCTGCCAGCTCCTGTGTATCCTCCCAAGTCAGTTTCGCATCCCATAATTATTATTTTTTTAAAATGGGAGTTGCTTATTTTTTGCCTTGCTTATTATGTTCAAGGCTTTTATTTACTGCAAAAGGTATGTTCCTTCTAACTATATGGCTGTGGCTTTGTTAAGGAACTTCTCCGCATTTGCTTTAAGAAGAGAAATTACAGAAAACTTATTCGGGAGAAGCCCGACTATTGACAGACATCAGCAGACCTTCCGTTCCACTTTGACATTTTTCTGCATTTTGTGTACTATTTTTATTTATTTCAACAATTACCTTTACTATTTTTACTCATCCCGTAGTTCTGACATGAGCTGCCGACAAACAGTCGGCAGGGGATGTCCAGAACGTCGAAAACCTGATGCCATGTAAAGTAGCAAAGTGTGGTTAAGACTCTCGGCAGTCATCCGCGGTATACAGCCCAACCAACCGTATTAACTCCGCTTGATGTCAGTTGTCCCCAGAGTTTGCTGTGTCCGTTCTCTTATTTATTCATTCCTTACAATATCAAACCACTGTAAGATTCTTCCGAGACGTCTATTCACAAAAGCCTATATTTTGCTCACAATTTATTAAAAATAATTCAAGTAAAAAAACTGATTTTATTATTTAAGTATTTTCAATCTTACCAAATAACAAGTGGATACCTAAAATACATCAGCTAACATGTGCTCGGTGTTTCTTGTCCAGACCTCAGATTCTAAGAAATTAATTTTAATTAATTTTTTCAATACAACATGCTAACAATTTTATTATTTATTGTTCCAGCATTTACTTTGCGGAAAAAACTATTTATTTAATTGATTTAGATTTTTATTATCATTAATGAACATGGATTTTATGCATATTATAGATGCCGGTATCGACCCGTTGATGTTGAAAAGACTGTCACAAGAAAACGACGACTTGCGACGTCGTCTGAATGCTTTAGAAAGATTAGCATTGGAAAATGACTCGCTTAGAAGGTAACTTATTTACTCAATTCATTTTGACTTGTGTTTTATAATATTATTATTTGTTATAGGCAGGCAGCCTTAGCTAATGCGCCTGTATCTTGTGTACTGTTTTTTGTCTGCGTTCTTCTTCCTATAATAAAGCATCCAAACAGTTTTTGAACTGGTTAACCGAAAGCGAATGGACAATTAGACTTGGCAATTTACTCCAGTCTGAAACTACCCCTCTGGAAAGGAAGATTTTCTTGGTATTGAGGTGGAATTGGGGACGATAGAGCTTCTAGTTATGACCCCGTAAATTTGTGTTGAGAATTGATTGATACATTTCATGCAGGGGCAGTCATAGTAATTATTTAATATCTTATAAGTTTCCATCAAGTCCCCTCTCTTCTATTGTTCTTCCAATGATGTAAGTCCTAGTGCTTTTAATCTACCGTGGTAAGGCATCCTTTTGAGTAATTTGGGGATTTTTGTAGCACATCTTTGGACTTTTTCCAATAGCTCGATGTCTTTATTAAAATAGGGTTTAGTACATACTGTACATTTGTTGCATAAATACATGTTCTGCATTTTTACTTGTACTTGTTTGGATTTTACAGATCAAAAGAAGAGACGGACATATTAAAAGCGTGCTTACTCACAGCACAAGATGAAGTGGCTGCTCTACTCGATGAGAAAACCACTTTATTGGAGACTGTACGATCGCTTCAGGTACTTTTATTCATTTTTCTCCATTTTTTAAAGATGATTTTTGATTTCTTGATTTTGATGTTTCCTATTTATAGCACCGAGCCCACTATATAATCTGGTCTCTAATGATGATATTCACTCAAGATGTGGTAAATAATTGTCATTTCGCAGTCTGGTTTGGAGGTGCGCGGCGGTAGCGTCATGTGGAGCCGCGCGGGGAGCAGATAGCGGCAGTGCTGCCTGGACTGTACCTCCTGCTGCCCCCCGCCCGCGCCCCCGCCCGCCCCCTGATGTCCCATCCCGGGCGCTTCCGCCCTCTGGGCCTGCGCCCGCCTTCCCTGGAAGCACTGAGAAGCTGTACTCGCCCCCGCGCTCCACCTGTCAATCTAGAGACGCTTTATTCAACTTTACGTTTTCTGCCACTACGATATTATCCATATTTCCTAAAGTGAGTTCAAATATAGACATCACATTTGAAGAAAATAAAACGTCCTTCATTGATATCACACCCCGAGAAGTACACTCACGTACGTTTAAATTAAGTTTAACCACATTTCTTTCTTAGGCGAACACTCGCATATCTCTACAATATTTTTTGAGTGAGATAGATCACAAAATTCAGTATTCTTTGAAATCAATTGAGTCACAGATATCCAGAACACTGCAGTAATTATGATGGTACAGTTTTTTGCTCATATTATAACAGTCGAATGAGCAAATACCACAATGGGCTTATAATAACTCTTAACCAATGGTGTAAAGTCAATAGATTAGAACTAAATATTAAAAAATGCAAAATAATGTCATTTCATAGAACAAAACAACCGATTTGACAACTGACAAAATTCATGTAGTTAAGTCCATCAGAGATTTGGGAGTTGTTTTGGACTATAAACTGACAAACAACGAGCATATAGATAATACAGTAAATAAATCACCGAAATTACTTGGCTTCATTAACAGAATATCCTCTGATTTTACTAATATCCGTACAATCAAAACTCTTTATTGCTCAACTGTTCGCCCTCTTCTAGAATATGCCTCCGTGGTCTGGTCTCCATTCTATGTCAATCGCATAAATCACATTGAATCGGTTCAACATCGCATGCTTTGAAAAGTAGCGTGGATGCTTGGACTAGAGAGAGGTAATTATTCTCCTGCTGATATAGTCATTGTTAAATATTTCTAGTCTACAAAAAACGTAGAACTAATATTGACTCCATATATATGTTCGGCTTACTAAATGGTATAATCGATGTTCCATCATTACTGGGACAAGTAAAATTCCATATTCCGACTCGTAGGTTGAGAAACAATGAAGTACTGTTTATCGATCAGCATAGAACAAACTATGGCCTTAATTCTTCAATGACCCGTCTTTGTCCTATTGTTAGCTCAAGACAAAATCTGGACTTTTTTGGTTTAAGTTTACAACGGTTTAAACGAGCACTAAATAAATAGTCCAGATCTTGTCTTGATGTCCCTTATGTTTGTCAATGCTTCTTTTCCTTTTTAAAAAATGTTTTTAACAATTCTTCTATTGTAATATTCATCCCTATAAATCGTATAAATGGAGAACGTCCGTCAATAAATAAGTAAATAAATAATGTCAATATACATTGAGTTACGAGCATTAATAAATTTAAAAAAGTATGTTTTTCATCTCCTGCAAAATGGCCGATTTAGACATACCGTGGCGTACTTCCGGGGTGTGATTGTTTAGTGATATTCGGAGAATGATTCTATAGAATACCACCAGAGAACAGCTCAGAAAAGTTTGAATTGATAAGTTTTCACATCAAAATTAACTGTGAACTATGAAATTACATTTAGGCACAGTATGGTGTTTATTTGGTTAAAACTTGTATTAAACTGCATTTACACAAACAGATCTCGAATCTAACTGCAATTAATATTGAATAAATACTATGCTTAATGAGAAATACAGAATGCCACGACGTAATGAGTGCGTAAAGACAATGCAATATTGGTCGTTTGCAATATCATTAGGAGTAAGACACAGAATATGAAACCAGTATCTTATATCACCGGTCGTTGCTACCTGGTAGGAAATATATTTGTGAATTAAAGTCCTTTATTTATCATTATATCAAATAATACGCAAGAAATGTTTTATGTACTTTAAGCTGTTATTTAAAATCATATTGAGATAGAGCCATTGAAACTTGAACTCCATTTAACTGATAACTTTTCCTTAACTCATGTGTGGCTATGCGGTAACGGATGTCTACCTCGGGTAAAAAACATTTAATAACTCTCTTATTTTTTTAAATAACCAACTCATATTTTTTGTAATCCTTATATGGACTTTTTTACACCAAAATAAGGAAACATTTTTATGAAAAATGCACGGGCTTTTTCTATAAAAAACAATTTCTTCATTTTGTAAAATAAATTTAAACAAACGAAAGAGATGCCAGTATTATAAGTGGTTTATTAAATTTTATAAGAAAGAGCACGAGAATATAGCATATCAGAAGACCGACAAGGACACTATTCGTTAGGGACGGAGCTTGAGTGACCGAGAAAACAATACCGAAAGAGCACGATACAGAATTATACCACTTGTGGGACAGAGAGCACATCAGTCGCGTGAAGTTTTTTGTAGTATACTAAGCTGACGCTGTATTTAACACACCGTGTTCCCGAAATGTTTCTACAATTTATTCACAATTTATCTGATTTAAATTATTTTTTGACAATTCTTGATGGAATTTCATTGTAATGATGTAATATTTACATACATTTACATATAAGTTATTAATCAAAAATACTTGGTACACTTCCACTCATTTCCACACTTAAGATAATATTTTGATTTCTATAAATCATCCTTACATTGTATAATATTCGCCAGTCTGAAGATGTCCATTAGAGGATGAAAGCGCTAATTGGTCAAACAAATAAGTGGAAGTGTACCCAAGGAAGTGTGCAAAGTTATTTCATTTAAAGTGTTCAAAAAATTTGTTCGTAACTAGTTTTAAAAAACGTGTTTACGTTGTCATTTTTGTGTATTTTAATTATGATTTGATTATATCACGTATTACGTACTATTATTTTATTTCTTACAAGTTTTTTTTGCTAATTTTTTAGGTTTCATTTCAATATTATTCTAAGAATATGTTTTAACAGCGTTTTTATTTATTCTAATAAAATCTAGTATTTATTTGCAATAAAAAATTGATATTCTTTTTTGCATTCAAATAAGAGTTGTATTAGCATAGCATACTTTCTAGTCTCCCGGTTGATCTATTTCCGCTAAATTCAGTCGTAAGTGTAATTCGGAATTCAGTCGACAACCAGACGCGGGCGGCAGCGCTTGCTGGCGGGATTTTAAAAGGAATGAACACAATTTCTAACTTTATTTTGCATAAATATGCTTTAATTTTATATTTTTTATGTAACATCTTTGAATAAAGATCATTTTTAACACATACCATTGTAAATAATTTGGTATTTTAGCTTACATTTCAAAATATCTCGACTTATGCTTGTGGTCACATTGTGTTACACCACCGGCTGCAAAGGGATTATTCAGCACAGTCTTTTAAGAGTTAAATAGGTCCTGGTACAACTTTTTACTTTCCAATAATGTAATGATGACAAAATACACCATTCAACTAGATACGTCCATTCGAAACACCTCCGTTACAAAGGATTCATATACATTTATTTTTATAGAACTTTCGCAATTCAAGTATCCAATTGTATCAGCCATTAATAACGGTGCCAAAACTCAGTAAATTTCCTGGGGAAATTCAGCTTCTAATAAGCCATACCTCATTGCTAAAAGTAAATGGGATTTATCTATTATAGATGTAACTTAAAATTCCGATAACATAGATGCGTGTACTTATTTGTCACAATCATTTGGAGATTTAAGTCTCACTAGTATAGAGTTGCGAAGAGGCAGACATGTTGGAAATTCATTCTTGAATATTTTATTATAGGTATATCTGATATCCGAATTTCAAAATAATATCAACGTTGCGAAGACCAATTATTTGAATAAGAATATTGGCGAGGCGAGCAATAAGCAGACACTAGATGTCTTAGCTTTAAATTGAAAATCATAAAGGAATTAGGTAACAGTAGGCCGTTGCGTTACTGCGTGTTCCGGTAGAAGTTTGTTCCATGTGGAATATTTATTTTATGTGTTTTTTGTACTTAAATATTTTCAATGTTACCACGGATCGGCCCCTAATATGTTGGAATGATCACCTGACCTTTGTGTAATCGACGAACAAGGTAACAAGTAATGATCGGGTTCTATAAAACGATGAAACACGCTTTGTTGGAGTGGGAATAATCAACATTTACTTACTGATTTCAAACAGAACACATATAATACATACATGTAAATAACGAAGTTTTCATTCGAGAGAATACAGTAAATATTTTGAAAATGAACTTTTTGCAAATGTTAGATTTGTGTGTTGTTGAAGATGCTTGGAGTAATAATTGGAGTATTTATTATTTCTAGTTTATTATAAATATACGTAAATACTAGAAAGCTGAGCTTAAGTCTGTTTAGTGGGAAAGAAAAATCGATAAAACGACGGCATTCGCAAACCTGGACCATTAAAAATTAGAGTAGATTTTAATTTTTTTGATAAAAAGAAATATTAGCGTTCTTATAATCTACCCAAATATTTCAATTTTGGTGGCCATTTTCAACGAGTTGTAAATAACTCACTATTGGAAAATGGAAATCAAGTTGGGATAGAGTGTGGTTCGAACCTCGGACCTCTGATCCGTGACTCCGCAACACTAGCCACGGGACCACAACCCGATTCAGTTGAAATAACAGAGTCCCATCCTGAACTACAACAGCTGTCAGTGTTGTCGGTTACGTCAAGTTGAATCTACAACACCGAATGATCCCATTTTCGGTTATTGCAGAACCTATCAATGGAAGAGTTAACCCGATGTTTTATAGCAACTATTATACGCGGTTTTCGAGTTTTGAAGCATTGAAATCAGTGAAATATTTGTGTTTGGAAAACCATTGTTTCCTAAATACCCTGTGAGGTTTTGAATTGTGGCATTAAATTGGAAATACAGGATAGTTTTCCTGTAAGTTGTGCTTATATTGTATACTGTTAACCAGTGATATGTAAAATTGTATAGCAAGGTGTGTGAATATTTAAAAAAGCATATGTTTGCCGGTGTATCGATTTGGGCAGCTGGCTTTCATCGCTATATGTTGTTAATAATATTAATATTTGTGTCGGTGTGAGGATTGTTTTCGTATATTAAAATTGAAACGTAAATTTGAATAGACACTAATATAAATAATATTTTTCAATGAGTACCTTAGAGGATGTCCAGATTTCTTTTTTAAATTCAGTTTTGTGATAGTTATCGTCCGTGGTATTTGAATTTAATAAAATCTCTAAGGTGCACTATTGCGAATATTACTGAGTAACTGCTAGATTTAAATTTTTGTGCAGCCTGGCTTTGTTATGTAAATATGAATTATAATCTTTTTTTAATGTGTAAACTAGAATTGTAAAAATTGTTGAAAGAAAATATTTAAATGTTTATTTTTTTGTTTTATTGAGACTGCCGAGTTGTGTAAGTAAATGTCTGTATGGATTGATTCAGACAGAAAAAAAAACTATTTTTATGTTTAGCAAAACCGCTGTGTAATTTATATGTCGTATATTTTAGTCAGGTAGTTCATATGAAATAAAATATTGTCTTTTTAAAAATGTAAAACCTTGTTTAGTTTTAATATGTTTTTAAACTGCATTTTCAAATTATTGAATTCTAAAAATAGTAGGATTTAATATTTTTTTTCCTAAAATAACGCACTTTGAAAGTAAAACAAATATGTAATTATAATAAAACGGTGAAACCGGTCACTGGATATTCCAAATTTGTGGATTAAAGTATCACACGTCTTTTATTTCTATAATTAATTACAATGAACTTCCATCAAGAATTTTCACTTACAAACTTAAATTATAAAACATTTAACACCTTCCCCATCAACCACATTACCGTGTGGAAAATCACACTCAAAATCTTAAATGAAAATTGAAATCTTTCTTGTATCCATCATAACTACTAAAAATAATGTAAAGTCGATAAAAATTTCCGCCTTGATATTCAAGAATATAATATACCCAAGAGTACCGACCAGCTAATTTTCATCCAAACTCAACTGGACAGCGTCATAACACACTTCTGCATTCCTTCCGTGCGCCTTGAATGTAAACCCCGACCATACCCATGTATGACAATACTTCACAAATACGACAGGTGACGGAATAGACAAAATGAGGCGGGAATGGAAAAATAAACAAATGAATGTCATGGAACAAATTCAAATTTTAATTAATTATTATATTAGTAGAAACATATTTTTTCTAAACCTGCGCCATTGAGAATGCGGAATTTAAAAAACCAGGGTCATAATTTAGAAAGGCAATATTTTTGGTGATTATTATTGTTTATGTGAATATCTATGTAACTGCTCATATACCTCGTGTATTTTAAGTTGCCTTTTATAATCCGTCACAAATAAATGATATTATTTTTATTCAGATCAGGTTTTAATCACAAATGTACATCTCAATAGGATTTGAAGTATGTAATTATTTATTTGAAGGGTACACAGGTAAAACGGGCTCATTGCATTTTTTCTATTTTCGGGATAATAATGTGATTTTTTTCTCTCGAGTGCGTTCAATAAAATGCAACATTAAAAACTAACAAAATGTGGCTCCCCGCCTTCTAAATTGTAGGAAATAAAGATGGGGTCACGGCTGGCAAAAAAAAACAGTCAAAATGTGACGATTGCTATAACAAGCTTGTTTGTGTCAATTCAAGAAAGGTGTTTTTAAAAAAAATATAATGTATATATTATTGTTTATATTTTTCTGTGATTGCATGGTCAATAGACATTTGCAGTTCTAATCCTTTTGACAGAATGTATGTTAGACCTACGCAATTGGTTTAAAATCTATTTGAAATAGTGAAATCGATTTTTCCATAATTGTAGTTTATTGCCTTCGACCTAAACAGGATTGATATATTAAATTCATTGAAAACCTATGAAACACATGAATCCAGAGTTCCACAAATAAGATTTTTATTCTTTATTTTGCTTTCCTGTCAAATTGCTTTTTTTTCTTGCTGTGTACCCTTCATTTATTAGTGTTATTTTACTATAATTATTTTGAACATTATCTTGTAAATATTTGAGATTGAGATTGTTGAAATATTTTTTATTAGTATTTTTTGTTTACGGATTCAAAAAAATATATTTTGTTGTTTCTATTCTATTCTAAAAAGTTTAAACTCATTTATTTTTTTTAATGATTTTTTAAGATGTATATTATGTTTTTTTTAATGAGGTGGTGAGCGCAAAAGTGACAACCCACGAACGTGTGCTATAGCTATAGGGTGTTTTAACTGGTAATGCTGTGAGCAGTGCCAACTAATAACGAACTGGAAAAGGTGGGTTCAATCACACCTAGTTTGTAAAACGCATAGTTACGAACCCCTTCTAATGTTTATGTCTATGTACAATACCTTCTGCACTGATCGCCTCAAATATGAACTTAGTTATAAGTTGTACTGATGTATTGAGAAGATTGCATATACTGTAACCACGATCCTGTTCTGTTGGTTATAACTGATTATATGTTTATACATACAGTAAAACCCCCTTTTTACGTTTTTCAAGGGAGCAAGAAAAAAAGTATAAAACTAAAAAATAGGAATTACATACAAATAAAATTTATTTGCTACACTATAGTGTACATATACTTCCAGAAAAATTGTAAAAACGGTGATAAGTGGAAATTGTCAATATTTTTTTTTACCTTTTAATGATTTCACAAAAAATATTTTTATATTTTTCCAAACAATATTATGTAATCTGTTTTTTTTTTTTAGTAAAAAACAGCATGTTTAAATTATTTTATGTGTAAATAAAAAAAACAAAAATAGAATTTTGAATTTGCGTAAAATAACAAAATAATATTTCCCCTAAATGTTGGGAAATTTTATTTATACGGTATCACTTTTTTCTATGGCATCACTAAAAACAACTGTCATATAGATAGGGACAAAATTCTTTCCACTTTTATGACAACTTTTATTAAATTATTCTATTGTTATGTTTTAAACATCGCAATTTAATAATATCAAAACTTTATTGTTTCTGAACGTTTGTTAACTGCGTATCGTGATTTGTACAAGTCAATATGACGTTTTTGTTCAAATGAAAACTAAGAATAACCCTAAAGGAAGACACTTAAACAAAAAGGTCAATTACGCTGCACCTGCTTTAAATTAAGGTGAAGACAATAATTTATGCTTTATTAGTTGTTTACCTGTTTTTATTCTTTATTCGCGTGGCATACGCGGTGGCGCGCGGGCCACGGCATCATTATTACGACATAATTTTGGCTTTTTTGACACATCAAATGAATTCCGAAAAATTTTTAAGCGTAAAACCGGGGTGATGAAAAATGTAAAAAACGTTAATTGGGGGGAATATTTGAATGAGAATGTATAAAGAAAAATGGGTCCTGAACATTTCGGTGTAAAAAGTGGGAAAACGTAAAATCGAGGAACGTAAAAACGAGGTTTTACTGTATTTTATTTGTTGCTTATCTGATTATTGAATAATTGGATGTTTAATGTAAATGCACCAAGATCGATTGAACATTTATAATATAAATTGTTATTAATTTGATAAGTCAAGTGATTATCCAATTGTGCATATTTAAATATATCAATTTACAAATGAGACTTGCAATAGTTATTGTATTTATCAGACTGATTATTTTATTACTTTTGTGTTTTTATCAAATGCAAGTGTGTCCATATAATTCAATATCGTTCACTATTCATACTTTTTTGAGTTGAAGGCTGAAAACATTTTGAATTTCAATTAAAGTTACCAATTTCGATATAATTTCATAAGTAATTAATTAGTTTGCGTGAATTCAATTAGTCACAATGAGAAAAAAAAAAACTTTTAATGTGCTATAAAATATGTGATGAATTAAATAAAAATAATTTTGTGTAAAACCTAAATTTTACTAGTCAAATCTTCATTGTGCAGACCATCGACCTATTAATACACATAGACGCGCCCTATAAAGTAAAATATTAAAAAATGTAGTGACACGAAAATGTAGGTACCCACCCGTAATTACTGAGTTTGTTTATTTATACCAGGGGGGCATTCGATAAGACTGCATACTACCAAAAATGGAAGGATACCCATTTTTGTTACATAAAAATCATTTGTATTTAAATGTTTACTAACAAAATTAGTTTTTTATGGTTCCCAATCCGATTTTTTCCCTCTATATTCGATTTTGGGAATTGCAAAATAATATTACCTCAAATTTTTAATAACGTATTTCTAAAGTGCACCCCTGTCAGTAAGAAGAGCTTCGCTATTTGTGCCGCCATTTTGTTTGTCATTTTTTTAAGGTTTGTCAATCACTTATAAACAAATAGTTCCCAATGAAAAGTTGCACCTTTTTTATTTCGATTTCACCGAGCGTTTGGTCATAAGTTTGTCATCATTTTTCTATGTGTATTAATGGGTTGATAGTTCAGACCCAAAATGGCTACCGAGTACCTTTCTTCTTCGTCCTCTTCTTCTTCTTCTTTAATGGCGCTACAGCCCAAATCAAGCCATGGCCTCCTTAAACTTTTGCCTCCAACTCCGCCTGTCCTCAGCCGTCTTCCAATTTGCAACTTGTAGAATCTGCACTGCATCTTTTTTAATGTCGTTCTCCCACCTTTGCCTAGGTCTTCCAATTCCGATCCTTCCAAATCCCCGGATTTCCAGTCATGATTCTTAGAGATACCCGCGCATCTCAATCCGAGCAGTCTTATATGCGTTGAGATACTGGGATCTTCATAAATGCTGTACAATTTACCATTTCATCTTATCCTCCACTCTTCTACATCCTTCACGGGGGACCACAGATTCAGCGAAGAGCTCTCCCTTCAAATGTGTCCAGTGCTTCAGCGAATTTTACTGTCAGTGTCAGAACCTAATATCTATACAGTACAGTCCTAATAATGGTCTTGCCAAGTATCTTTAGCCTTAATAAATTACTACTTATTAAGTTTTCATTACATTTCTTCCTCCAAATAAATCAAAAAGCGTTTTTTAATATTCTTAGAAATTTATCACATAAATTATTTGCAGTGGTAACACTCGTCGTTTTGACAGTATTTTTAAAATAATAATTCTTTGTCTGCAGCAGCTAATGAGGAAGTTCAGTCCAACGGGATATTGGATATAAAAATGTTTTCTTACGCGCAGTAAAAATTAGAGCATTTAATTGTATGGCGGAGTTTCTCTAATATTATTATTATTATTATTATTCGTTATAGGCAGGCAGCCTTTTCCAGAGCGCCTATATCTCGTGTGCTGCTTTTTGTCTGCATTCTTCTTCCTTTAAAAAAGCATACAAACAGTTTTTAAACTGGTTGACCAAAATGGAATGGACAACTAGGCTTGGCAATTTATTCCAGTCTGAAACTACCGCTGGAAAGGAAGTTTTTCTTGGTATTGAGGTGGAATTGGAGACGATAGAGCTTCCAGTTATGACCCCGTAAATTTGTGTTGGGATTTAATTGATACATCTCATGCAGGGGGCAGTCATGGTAATTATTGAGCATCTTATAAGTTTCTATCAAGTCCCCTCTCTTCCGTCGTTCTTCCGATGATGCAGCTTGTCCACGAAGCAATAATTTATTCAATCATTTCTTTCAATATTTTTTATAGTCAATGATATTAATGATTACAAATTCATATTTGAAAAATACTTTTTTTAATTATATTTTTAAAATCTCAGTGGTGCTATGAATTCATTGATGTTTTTACAATTCCGGAATCTTTGTAGTGCAGATTCCTGTTTTGTGTGTGTAAGTATCCCCTGGAATATCTAAGGGAACTTTGCATTCCAGATGAACTAGCTGACCGGCGTCTTACGCTTAGATCAGCTACATCTACGGCGAGAGGAAAAGTTATTATACCTCTACGTAAACAGCGCACTAAATTCAATGAACGCGCATTTGCGGTCGCAAACCCTACGGCATGGAATGCTCTCCCAGCTGAGGTGCGAGGCTGTGAAAGTGAAGTGATGTTTCGGAAAAAACTTAAAACCCACTTGTTCTCTAAATCATTTTAATAAATCCGTAGCATGTGATAACAAAATAAATTGTTTTAGTTAAATTTAAAATTTAAAAGCTTCAATTAAATTTATTTATCTATAGAATCACTATGTAAAGCGCCCTTGAGGTATTATACTACGAAAATGGCGCTATATAAGTTATCCATAATAATAATAATATGTTATTGTGCTTCCAAAATGTAGTAAAAATAAAATCAAAGCTTGAGACTTTAAAATCATACAAGATATAAATAAATGTCTGGAAACATTTTTTTATATTCACAATAATAAAATTTTAGATCTATTTTTTTTGTGACAATGAAAAAAAATACTAGCTTCAGTAGTTCTTCCTGTATATGTGTTCAAATTCGACTGCTTTCCTATGTTGTACATTTTCTGTACTCTGTAATAGAAAAATCTAATATATAATTCATACGTCTTTCCAATCCATGACACTCTTAGTAAAAATATGTGCTAAACAATTAAATTAGTTTTGACAATTTTGGTAAATTTCACTTTTTCATTATCATCATCATCATCATCATTCCATGTCCGCTCCCTAGTTAGAGCGTATGCTGTTCACAAAGAGCCTCCAAGCATCTCTGTCGGTTGCCAGCTTTCATTTTTTTTTTCAATTTATTTATTTTATTCACGTTTACGTACATTAAAAAAATATTTTTATGCATACATAACACGAAACGCTTTTGTACATCTTCCCAAGTCAGGTTCACGTGTCGTAGTTATTAACTGCAGGCAAACAGTCGGCAGTGGAAATCCAGAACCTGAAGGCTCTCAGGAGGCATCCCCAGTATATGGCCCAGCAAACCGTATCGCCTCCGCTTGATGACAGTTGTCACCAGAGTTTGCTGCATCCCTCTTATTACTTCAAAAATATGTCTTATTTATTATATTATTTGACAAATACAATCGTTATATAACTGGCACATATTCAAATAAAAAGTGCATTTACGAAGACGTAACCAAATAACTCACCAAAAAGAGGCAGGCTTCCTGTGCTCGGTGTGGGGATTTTCCAAAGGTGTTTTAAAAAACAACGCGTGATAACAAACTAAAATACGTAGTCAACCATTTCAAAAATCTTGAATTCCTTTAAACCCTCGGAGTATTAATACGCCACCCGCTTTTAGTCAGCCACCCATACGGACAAAACCCGTTCTATGATATCAATCACGAAGTTACCTAAAGTTTACAGCAATACAACAGACTGTAGGTACTCAGGTCTAGAATTGCAATTATGATAGAAGAGGTGGAAGAATTGAAGAGGTATGGATGCTCAAACATGGGCAGAATGATGTATGAGACAGGTTCCGGTCCCAGGGGTAAAGTTGTTGACTCCAATCAGGAGGTCCGAGTGTTTGAATCCCGCTCTATCACAACTTGTGTTCTTTTTCTAACACGGTTATTTACGACTAAAAGAAAATGTTCTCAAAATTGAAATATTTTAGTAAATCATAAGAGTCCCAAATTTTTTTTTTATAAAAATAAAATAAAAAAATGTTGCAGAGTGTAAAGTCGTTACTTCAGTTCGTTTTTGTCCAACAGACCATTTTTAACAAAATTGAGTTAAGTGTACAGGAGTTCTGAGAAAACCTTTATTTATAAAATTCAGATGAAAAAAGTATTATTTTTTTATTGCTTAAGGGGCTTTTAACGATTTTTTTCTTCAGTTGTGGTTTTTATTTATTCTTATTTTGTAAAAAAAATAAAGCTCTAATTCTGCAGATTTGTGTTTTGGTCAATTGGACAAAATACGAACTGAAATCACGAAGTGGCCACTTAACCCAGCTAATGACAGGTCACAAGCCATGTAAATGCCTGGACTCCCATATTTTCTTCTCAAAAAAGTTCTCCCCCTCTGTTGCAATAATGTATGTAAAAATCTATAATTCTGTGTATCATTGAAAACATTAAATAAATAAAACAATATAAATACATTATTTTTTTGTAACTTGTGTGAAAATATGAGTTAATATTTTGGTAGATTTCATTAAATTTTCCATATAATTTTTCATTCTTGACAATCATAAGTGCATTACAAAATTTTTGAAAAATCATACCCCTTTAAAATGTAAATTTCAATAAACAATTTTACATTGCATCGGGCGTGTGAATATTTCATAAAACTTCTAAATTATGCATATCATCTAACGGTGCCACACAAAACTAATTCTAAATATTACGCCTCACTCGTGATGTTTAAGTTCATGTTATGAAGAAAATTTATGTGAAAACTTGGAGTTTGTAAACTGGTTTCATCTAGAGTTTAGGCAGAGATTATAAATATTTTTATAGTTTAGATATTTTTACAAAAACGCAATTTTTCCAAATAAACTAATTGTAGGATTCTTTTCCAAAACTGACTACTGAGGCATTTCATGTAAAGTGTGAAAATGACGTAAATTTTTAATTTATATTTATCACCTCTAATTTAATAATAATATAGCCATACTTTTTTTTTTATAAATATATTTCTAAATAATAACTTTTTTGTCTATGGAAACTCTTTCTCAACACATTATTATTTTAAAATTCCACCAGTCACAATGCTCTGTCCCACCAGTCGCAATTTTGTTTTTTTTCTATAACTTATGCAAATTTTATTTTATCAAAACATAAATGTTCAACATTGGATGCTATGCAACACAAAAAATCTCTTATTGAGTAGTTTGGTAGTAGTTTTAAATTCGTCTTCAAATGCGCAAAGGTTGAAAGTAGGATTTTCCAGTATCCCACCAGTCACATTCGTTCAAAAATAATAATTACACAGAATATATTAACTGTTTGTATTTTTCTTGAAAACAGTATATGAAAATGGTTATTTATCTTTAAAAAAAGTTTTAATTATGTTTTATTTTAAAAAAAGATTTTAATATTGTATGAATTCTGATGACACAGTTACAACTCAAAGTTGGTCAAATTCTGGTATCAAATGTCCCACCAGTCATGTATCAATGGAATGCCCTTATTTACAAATTTGAACCTTTTCAGGAAGCAATATTTTTTATAAAATGTGGATACAGTTACGAAGGTATGATGAGTATATATATGATATTTACTGAAAAAATAAGCCACTCCACTGACCAAAATACATCGATAAATATTTTTGAAAATTCTTTATTATTGTTTTGAAATTTTCCCAAAACTGACTTAATTCCTTGAAGTAGTCAAGTTTTTGGATTTTTATTTTTTTATGTCCGTATAGGTAATAGTTAATTTTGGAAAACAACTGATTTTCAATCCACACAATCACCCAAAATTAATGCGTTTTGGCAAAAATTAAATATATCAACTCTATCTATCTATAAAATTTGATTTTTGTTATTTTGGAAACGAATCCTACAATTTTGACATGTTATTTTTCTTCTTTTGTGTTTAACGCATTTATCGCAATTTCAATTTGAATATAACTATGGCATCATATTCAAAATTTGTTTTATTTTTCATAATTCCCGTTTATTAGTAAATTTATTAGAGCATCGTTATAGCGCCTTCTAAATTGGCTATATGTTACGGAGAAACAAAAAAACATGTCAGATTTTAATAGAAATATCTGGGGACATTGATATTTACTATTTAAATTTAGTATATTGGTACGTTAACATTTTATTGTGGTTAAAAAGATTTTTTTAGCTTAAAAAAATATTTAGTCAAATGAATACACATAGCCTGTTTTCAAGGCCCATTGACAATATACAAAGGCTACGTTTAACTTTTATTATCGATGTGTTATTTTGTACATGATATATTACTGGTTTCAAAATAAAAATGTAGTAGTGCCAATCTATCAAAGGTTACATTTTCAAAAACAATGAAAGTATTTATTAAATAAGACATTTGTCTTCTTTCCTTATAGAACAATCATAAATCTAAATTTTTTAATTTGAATAATTGCATTGTGTAATTTTGAGTTCTGTGCTAGGTTCTTTCTTTATGTCTTTCGTATAATGAACCGAGTTGTAGTCCCATGGTAGCGCAAACTCATGGATCAGAGGTCCGAGGTTCGAACCCCGCTCTGCCACAGCTTGATTCCCATTTCTAAGCGTGTACCTAAATAAATTATAAGAATGAAAATGTTTTTTGAAAAAATAGACAAATGTTAAATGATATATTTTGTTGTATGTATTTTCTATGTCTTTTGTGTATGAATCGCGGCTCAATTTAACATTTGCGTTTGGTCTGTATTTATAAGCAATTGTTTCCTTACTTTATGTTATTATGTGAAACATGTACATAAAGCAATGATTTAACAGATAATTTTGTGCTAAACTATATTATATTATAATATATGAAGAAAACCACTATCAGTGTATTTTTATAGTCATATGTAAGCGATAAACGGTTAGAGACAACCTTTTACTGTACACGTTATAAATTTGGCTTTTAAATTAATAAATGTGTTTATGAATATATGTATATACATTGTGTGATTTTGTATTCTAGCTTGGCGTGGGTTTTTTATTTACCTATTGATTTTATAATTTAAACTTAATGTTGCATTCCATAAATTATAAATAAATCACTAATTTCATATAATATATTCGTATGTAATCATTTTTTTAAATTTAAACAATCTAAATATCAAAAAAAAATCATATTCCCAATCTTTTTCTACTGTAAAATTTTTAGTCCGAGTACTTAATTCTTAGTTTGAATTAGGTCAACATTTGAGTGCTATGTATTTAGATCCCTAACATAAATGTATCTCACTATTTTGAAGTTGTTACTGGATTATTTATAAAAATAAAAACTGCCCATCCTTAAAATGAATACATAATACAATGGTTGGAAGAAATTGCCATTTGGCAATAAGCCCGCCAATGTACAAATAACATTATGTACAAAAAGTTAAATAAATAAATACAGTGAATTCATAAATAAATATAAGAACATCACAAAATATTCCAACTCACTTTAACAAATCATACCTTTTCTTATATTTTTATTATAAATATTTATATCTTTTCCAACCCTTTGAAGGGTGATCCCCTTCATATTAATGATGTAAACAGGTGCTTTTTGAAATTATAATATTTACAATTCCGATAATATTTTTTGTTTGAACTGTTCAAATTTAAATCCACTACCTATTATATTAATGACAAATTTTTGTTATATGTGGTGCCATATTACAGTTAAGGTATTTTAGTATATGTAATTGTCTTTGGGATGTTGATTTACAATTGAATCATATTTAAAACTCAACATATTTATGTTGTGATCCTAGACATGCCAAAAGAAACTATCAAATAAAAATCAATTGCTATTACTTAATGCCATTTTGCATTTTTAAAATGCCCTAAAGAGGCTATAATAAATGTTTCAACTTGCATATATTGAGTTTTGAAGAAACACTCCTTGATTTCACACCTCTTGGCTTTGTAATATGATAAAAACCTTTTGGTTAATAAATACAAATTGATGTAAAAGGTGAACTGATTGATGCGCGAATATATCCAAAACGAAGTTATATAAACCACCTTTCATATGACCCGACACCCATAGATGTCGAACATAAATAAAAAAAACTCTCTTGTAACGTTCGTAAATTCAAAGGGTTTATATCACACAATATTTGATATATTTTTATAAATTTTCATTTCAGTTTATATTGAAATTCAGTTTTTATATTTATCCTACATACCCCTAATAGTTTTACATAACACCCGTCTAACCTCCATAGTTTTGGAGTTAATTCAAAGTTTTTAAAAGTTGTGTTCATTTTTTAAAATCTTCAACTCCGAAATCAACTTTTTTTGCGCCACAACAGGCCAGAAAGCCCAATTACATTGGTAAATTACTGCACAGGTTTGAGAAAAATCACGTTTTGTTTTTGTATTTTCACTGGGACTCAAACCCGGAACCTTCCGTGCGTCAGTTGAGCGTCTTAACCACTGCACCACGGAGGCCGTCTTTATGGCGCATCAGTCATTTACCCTTTTCCCGTCAAAATGTTTTCTTTTCTTACCCAAATAAACTATTTGTTAAATATGTTTTGCAGAGCATCTCATCTATTTATCCATACGTCAGTGAAATTCTTTCAAAGCTTTTTAATAATGTAGGTATATCTGTTAAACATAAATGTGTGATGTACATAATTTAAACTATCGCAAAATGTTTGGAGTTTTTATGTCGATAGTGATTTGGTATACCTATACATATTATATTCAGGTAAATGTAAATATTTTAAGCTTGATTGAATGTTATATTTGTGAAATAAAATGTTATTTCAGATATAAAAGTCTTTTATTTTATCATATCCATTTTTTTTTAATATTAACCAAAAATAAGCCTATGTTGCATATTCTTAACCACGGTTCAATGGTACTCAACTAGATCAATATAAAAATGTATTATTTTTCCACCTAACATATAATAAGAACAAAGTAGGTAGATATAAAAATCATAAATCATTCATATATTATAAAATCTCCTTGGCATGGGTTACCCCAATGAGGACACAATAATTTATTAAACTATATTTATTATTTATTTTCAAAGCATTAACTTTGTGGTTAAACTTTTTAATTAATTAACTCTCAGCCCCTCCCCTTCCTAACCTCTCCCCCCACACACATTCTGCAACATATCGCTAAATGTTATTAACCTCATTTTAGTGCATGTTCGGACATGGTGGTGTTTGCATCCCCTTTAACTCTACGTGTAAATTATATATTTTTTCGTAAATACTATTATACTACGGTTATAATAAAGGTGAAATATATTTTAGTATTTACATACTAGTGTAGCGAGCGTCCTGACGAAGAGACGGATACGTCTCGAAACCGGTACACGTAAAAAGTTGGTAAGCGGTTACTAAAGTTAGTTAAACTATATTTAATTCAGTTAAAATACTAGGTATTTTATCACATTTTGAAACAACTTTACAGGTTCACTGAAAAAAAAGTATGTACATTACAAACCTACTTACATTATAATAATTCTAAATTATTATTGTGACAACAGTACCTAGTAAAAATAAATACGTAAAAAACATTGAAATACATAGTTTTTTTTTAACATACCACATTTATTGAAATGCCATTTTCTTCGCGCTGCGCTGGTAACGTGTGTTTTCAATAATACGTCATCGCTTTTACCAGTCAATTAATTAAGTATCATTCAATAAACAAGAACAATAAAACGTTGAAGTAATACATAAATAAATAAATATACAACAGTCACCGACAATGGTAAAAGCATAGAATTATAAAACAATAATCATATGGGTAACATTTAACAGTATTATATAGGTATCTTTTATCTATGACAATCATGAACATTTCGAAAATTCAAACACAATGGCACAGATTACAGATATCTTTAGATAGGAAACTATGGTACTATATCTAAGCACTTTGGGCGTCGATCGCAGCGCTGTTTAGTGTGGCATACAAGAAGCTTTGACGATGGCGCGAAAATTCAAATCACCGCGTTGCATCGTATATTGATATTTATTGTACAATATCAATACAAAATTGCTTAATTAAATACAAGTATTAGCACGCAATTTAATTTTTCTGTCCTGTATTTAAAAAAACAATTTTATATTGATATTGCACATTAAATTTATTATGGAATAGGAATACATAAATAAAAAATTTTAAAAACATTTTTAATAGTTTTATTTTACTGTTAAAATAAATCGCTCAATTCTATTATATACGTCAGAAAGAATCGAGAAAGAAAACTGACACTTGTAAAATAATATTATATACATGTGTGGTTAGTATATTGGATTATCAAAAATAACAATTGAGTATTATTTAAAAATTGTGCAGCATTGTGATCAGCATTGGATCCCTGCTATTCCTGGATGAAAAATATTTTCTTCGTGCAGATTAAGAGCCATGGCATCAACAATCACCATTCTGAAACAAAAGAATATTATTAATGGTGGATAATTTATTTTATTTCACATTGACATTTCTAGGCTGCTGCTTAGGAATAAAACAAGAAGGAAGCACTTATATGCTTATTAAGTAATGAAATGAAGTGCTTATATGGCAGGTAAGAAGAAAAGGGTATGCATGTATCTACTTTATTGTCTGCGCTTCTTATTCTTAAGTCTTTTATTATAAGACTTTCTAGCTTGTAATTTGAGAGGATCAACAATGCAAGACTCTAATTTTTTTCGCCCAGTTAATAGAAAGTTCATTTGTTTACACCAAGAAAAAATACATAATCGTAATACTAAGTTAACAATAAAATCGAAAAGATGGCCTCTATGTGCTGGACAAGATAAACATGCTGGATTTAATTTAGATAGTACTATTTCCTTCAAACTCGACATAACATGAAACTTATGGCAAATAATCGGTAAATTATTTTTGCAGTGATTGACAATGGTATTAAAAACTTTATAGATTTTGATTGTTGGGTGGATTAAAGTATTTGGACCACATGCCCTAGAAGTTATTAAACTATGCCCCGGTAACTGTATTTTAGATTTAAGATCCAGTCTACATTCACAACAAGATCCAAATTTAGATAGAGCCCGTTTTGCCACATAACCAGCTATATATTTACAAACCGCAACATATTGACTACTTTTCTGTCTTGAAGAACTTGTTGGTAAGGAGTGACTTCGATGTCCGATGTTAAAAAAAGTTTTAATGAATCTAAAATTTCACCGTCATCATTTTCACAATTTGCTCCAATGGAGCGAGTATGAGATAAGTTTGATATGAGAAGCGACTTAAAAGCATCTATAAAATTTGAACTAGAGGGGTTAATGTTACGTGCACCCTGACTTCTTACCATGCCAAAAAAGTTTTCAATGGGGTCTTGGTTAAGGTTACGTGGAAGCACAAAAGTAAATTTATAACATGTAAGTAATTTATTACTCAAATATGATATTGCTTCCAGAGTTGTAATCCAGTTACGCACTGTAGGTGGTATTGATATTTTTTGGTTTTAGGAATCTACAAATTTTACTGATTTTAAGATGGAAATAGCTTCCTGCCAAAATTTCCAGTAGGGAGATGTTAATCTGACTCCACAACGGTATTTACAAATAATACTATCAGCATTGAGAGAACTGCCATTTAAACTGTCGATAAGTTTATTTATAAATAAGACAAGATCAGCAGTCTGCGATGCCCCATCGTCAATATCATCCACAGTATCTGCCAAAGATTTCATGGTAGTTCCTACTGTCCTGCTGAACACCAACCTTGACCTTCATTTTTCTAAGTTTATCAGGGAAAATATGACAATCTGTTAATTTGTGCATTTGGAAAAAGTCTTCCCCTCTTGCTTGATCGTATGTGTATGATTGTACAATATGGGACCACTTTGCTATTTTTGATACAGAATTTTGAATAAAATGTACATCTTTTACTAGCATATTATTTCTAAATCCCTTCAAAAGATGTGGCACATCAAACATTTGTACGATTTCATGGCCTTCAATTTCAAACCCGTGAACTTTATATTCAGTACCACCCCGAAGGTACAATTCACGGGTTTCCTGTTTCAGGATATTTATTTTATTTACAGCAGAGTTGTGCAGTGACATATACATAAGCCAACAGAGTTTGTATTCCACCCTCTGTGGAAAACGTAGCCAGTGTAGTTCCCGAAGTAGTGGAGTGATATGACTGAACTTAGAGATTCCGAAAATAAGTCTCGCTGCGGTATTCAATACAGATTGTAGGCGAGTCATTTTGTTCATTGGTAGACCTGCATAGATACCATTACAATAATCGCCTCTAGACACTACAAACGCATTTTTTAATTGACGGGCGGCATCAAACCTTTATTGATGTCGGTGAGTTTCATCTAGATAAATTATTTCACCTCCTAGGTAATGCCTAAAAACACTTTAATTTTTTTATGCAAGTTTTTTAATCAACAATATTTTAAGAGTATGTCTAAATGTTTGTAGGGAGTTATTTAGATTGAAACTTAAAGATAACTGGTAAATGTACTAAGAAGTTATGTTATTTCTTGGTAGTTGTAATAATATAATAAAAAATAAAAAAAGTTTTTGTGCAACTGTCTCACAAATTGATATTTCTTCCAAGAAAAATATTCCGTTTCACTAATAGCTAGTTCACGCATAATGGATTGAGCGAGATGGACAACAGTTGCCGAAATTACAAACAGCTGTGGTAAATTACATATTTTTTACATTTATATATGTATATATTTAATCTTACTTTGTTACTCTAACAAACAATTTAACTCTGCAAAGCGTCCTTTTTATTGTGAATAAATTTACAAAATATATCATTCAAAATGATAACGGATAGTGAAAGTGATATAGAAATAATAGTACCTCACCGAGAAACTTGGAGACTTAGCAGCTCAACCTATTCCGAAAGTGAATTAGACAATAACGATCAACTTCTAAGTGATGTGATGATAGTTTATATGACTCTTAAGGAAGAAATCGAAGAAACTTTTTCTGAAGTATTCTTGGATCAATATCGAGCTGATATACCTCATTTACCACAATTACGTTTTGTTTGTAGAATAGTTTGTAGAATAGAGTTTGTATAATAATAATTACGTTTTTTTTGTAGAGTAATAATTAATACCTAATGAACAGCTAAAACATTTTAATTTCCCATTACTGTGGGTACCCATTATAATAAATTAACAAATTATTTTTTTAATATTCAAACATCCTAATTGACAAACATCAGGTTCCATGGTAAATTATTTTTATGTTTTATGGCTCTTTACTTATTTGTTTATATTCTTAATTAAGGGGTTTTCCGGTGATATTGGGACCTCACTAGATAGGAGTTATTATATTAAAGTTAAAATATTCAATTAGTTATTCAACGAAGTACATCAATATTTTCGTAATCACTGGGTCGGGTATAATAGCGGGGAAAGCACAGAATACAATTATTTTCCTCAAATATCATATAAGTGATTGAAAAATCTAAATATTAACATTGACTACTGGACTACATTACTCTGCTGGAGTGCACTCAGACCAGAAATACGCAGTGGGCCTGATATGTCATCAGCGTTGATATCTAAAAACATTATTAATTAGTAATATGTGACAATGTGTCAATGAGTCGGACAAGTAACTGTATGTATACATTTTAAGTTCTTCGAAAATACAAACAGCTTTAATATGCCGATTTGCTGGAGAAAATTATGGGTCAGAAATTTGTTTCAACTGAGAGGGTCACTTTCATGGTCATGTCATACGATATAAATGTGCTATAAACTTTTTAATAATTAAAAAAGGAATGGCCCACGCTCAGACGCTGTAGTCTTTGTCGATCACAAAAACGGCATTTGTAAATTTGCAGAAAACACCCACAAAACTAGAAAAATCTTATGGTACTATAAAAATCATTTAAACTTGTCAAATACATAATAAGATTCTTGTTTGTAATATTTAAAAAAACTTATGTATTCATTGTTATCATTTGTTAGTCAAAAACATTCCAACTGTTGTGTAGATTTTATAATTCACCCTTTTCACAAAATGGCTATTATCTCAGTTTCACTTTTCTATGGCTGGCTGCTTTCTGTATAACTACGTTCAAATATCATCACTTTTGACTTAGTTTGGTTCATCGCCAATTGGCTCTCCAGGCATACATCATACATTCTAGAGACTATTTGTTGCAAATCCTCGTTGCTGCTTGCTAACAGAACTGCATCATCAACATACAACAAGCAGCTGACTGAAAAATTATCAGTTTTTGCTCCAATACCCATACATTCTATCTCTTTCATACAGTTGTCCATGTATAGATTAAACAACCATAGTGACATTACACATCCCTGTTTCATGCCTTTTGAGATCGCAAACCAAGATGTAAATCTCCCATTAACTCTTACACACGCTGAACTCTCCTGAATTTATATGTATTTTTTCTTATTTTTTTCTTTTTAACAAAGAAACAAAGATGTTTCTCTTTCTCTTATATATAAATATGTATGTCTGTAAATTTTTATTACAAAAATAAAAAAATATTACTACAAACCAGAAATAGGTTGGATGAAAGTCGTACCACTGCAACTGGCAACGCCTTCCGGGAGTGCACAGGGGAGTTCTTCAGTAACAGCTACGCCGACTGTAATTCACAATAAAAATAAAATGAACATCATACCAGATAACATAATGCAAGAATTTCAGGAAAAACCTTGAAAGATCGAGTAAGGCTTGAACGAATAGAAAAGAATAATCTGAGATGGTTAGGACGTGTAGAAAGCATTAACGATAATATAATAACTGAGATAGAACATAAGTCTGAAAGAAGGGGTGTAAGGAAATGTGAAAATTATAGAAATACATACCCGAACTCTGTTCACCAAGTAAATAATGAAAACTATTTTCTTTGGATGGTGACTTGTTAAACCCTGTAAAAAAAATACAAATTACCAACACCACATTGCAAAAGCACATCCTTACAATTGTATACACACCATGCCACCCTAGTAATTGTTTGTAAATAATGACCAAATAAAAATGTCGGAAGTTGCAGGAAAAGGCACTACGCCAACTTTGTACATACATTATAACCCGATTAATCAACTGTAAAAACAATATAAACTCCGATTGAGACAAAAAATATGGAACGATATAGCAAAACTGTAAGACAAATCACAAACACCACATTCCAAAAGCAGACTTGCAATTGTATAGACACAAGACAGATAAATAAGGTGCAATTACAGTGGAAAGCTAACCTAAGTCGTACATATATTTTTCTTGCAGAAATACTAATAACTTTAATTGTAAAATGGGTCCAGATTAATAAAAGTATGCTTTCCCTATGAGTTATAAATTTGCAGGGCAGGCAAACGGGACGAATAAACGTGCAACATGAGACAAATTCTTGAAATAATTATGTATGAAATATCATGTAATTTACCTGGCAATCCAATGGTAGGCACAGAGCACAATAAAAGCTGGATGTCATTGTATTGGCTAAAGTTGAATGCGTTGAAGTGTTTAATGCATACAAAACAACGTCGATTAATCTTGTCATCGGATAAATTCATAAATTTGGGACTTTGAACACGATTGATCCGTTCTTTAAATAAATGTGGATATCGTTTCGGAAAACGATGTAGTTTTTTCGTAGAATTACGATTCGGTACGCAACAACTCGGTATTTCGAAGAAAAAGTGCAAAAACACAGAGAGCAGTGTGACAGCGATTTCGAATGGAAACGGATAAATTGGCGGTTCGTCTAGAAGGACGCCGGCCGGCACGGCGTGGCTGGGCACACGCCGCCGACAGTTGCGCCACAAACTGTATTGATTTACTAGCAAGTGGCTTGTGCGACATCGGAAGAATGACTAGAAAGTCTTGTATTGGCTGAAAACTGCCTGCACAATGGACACAATGCCGATTACCTATTTACATTCTTCAAATTACGAACGTTTTTCAAATTTCATACTGGCAATACTTTATGCTGGTTGTCAACAATAAACGAGTTGCAAGAACTTATTCCGTAATCAAAATGTACGCTAAAATAACCTCTATTTACGTGTGCAATAAGATACATTTTTTAAAAACTGAATTTTAATTTATTATTATACCTTACTAGAATTAGATCTGGCAAAATATATTTGATTTTAAAAAATTTCAAATATTTATCATTATTTCAATTTATTTGCGTTAGTTTCTGTAATTTTTTTTACTGAAAATCTGTCATGTAAATCATTTTACTTTCCAAACTGGTGAGATTGTAGCTTTGTGTTGGTGTTCTTGGTAGTTCAGAAAGCTTGCAACTTGCAACATTTTTAGTAATGGCCGAGTCGCTGGTGGAGCAATAGTGCGGATGTCTGTATATTTTCTTGTTGTGTAGGTGTAATTTCGACGTTTCTTCAAACGACTATTCTGTTGGATATGAGTGATATCTATATTTCCAACAATACTCGGTTGTGATTCAATGTCTCTGATCTTCAGTGTTTGTGTAAATAGTGTGTGTGTGACCCGTGAAAAGTGCCATAATTAAGATTTTTGTAACGAGCAAGAGGGATTATTTGATAGCTGTTCTCGGAAACCGCTTTAAAGGTAAGAAAATAGACTATAGAAAAATCGCGCAATTGAATTTACCAACGTAAATTTGTTAAATATGGGTTTTTTTTTATTGAGAGTTTACTGAGCGCGGTTGGTTTGTTTAGCAAGGTTTCACCTTATCTGTAAACGGGGCGTGCAAGCGAAGGACGAACACCTGTATGTCTTCTTTAATTAAGTACACATCAATAGTTCTAACAAGTGCTCATTTCACGCGATTTGTCAATACTACAAACTGCAAATTCTCGCAATCAGCGCTCGAAAGATTCGACAGGTATCTTACGCCGATTGTCATACGTCAGACTTGCGAAATTTTGTTATTATCGAAGCGTACGGGCACCAAATAAACAACCGTCGGCGTTGCATTTCTAATAGCATCGAAAATATAACGAGGAAATAGTAGATGTTTATATAAAGAGGTTACGCGTTATAGCTGGGAGCTGTCGTGTCACGAATGGGACAGGTTTTCAACGGAGGAACTCGGGTCTGTTTTGAGGTGTACTCGCGGAGTACGGAATGCCGAAGACGTGTTCGTTGAAGTATTTCTGAATCAAACACGTTTGACCTTGTGGCTATGGCCCGTGACGCAGCCCTCGCGCGATTTAAACTCAGTATCCACATTAATAATCTGCCAGTGCTAGTTGCTAGTGGCCATAGCTACTTTAGGAAGTAGAAGCGAGGAATGCACTCGAAACCGTTGAATCTCGGTTCCGATTCAAAAACATTTCATTTCCTATCAGTGCTGCAGAACAGCGTTTAATCATTAGAATATATAGTTCCATGCCATTATAGATTCTAGCTACCCACTTTTTAAATAAATGCATATTTATGAAATTGTTTACAAAATTACAAAGGTTTTGCATATACTAACTAACTAACCATCACGCCATTTCCCCAGGGGGGTAGGCAGAGAGGATAGAACGCCACACCACTCTGTCCTGGCACACTTCCTTTGCTTCCTTCACATTCATACATCTTCTCATGCGCGCACGTCGATTATTCCGACTTTTCACATGACCACTTTCAAGAATTTGTTGTACTTGATCATGCCATGTCTTTCTCGGCCTTCCTCGACTTCTACAACCAGACACATTCGCATATACATAATTAATAATAACGTTTCTTCCTCTCTAGTAGAGTAAAAAACTCTTAAAACATCGTCGAATCAACTAACTGATAAAAAAAGAAGTATAAAGATTGGAAAATAGTTTTTTTTAGGCGTTGCCTAGTAGGGTGAATTGGTTCAATCGGATGAATGTTACCCACATGATAAAGGTTTCAGCTCTTTTACTTCTTTTGAATGAAAGAGTTAAGGAAATGTGGACGTTTAAACATAGGCAGAATGGTGAGTGTTACACAGTACGTAAAGTGGCCACTTAAACCAGTCGATGACAGGTCATTAACCCTGTAAATGCCTAGATTTCCATATTCCTTCTCAATTTTTTTACCTTTGTTGCAATAAAAATTCGTGTTTAGAGAGGGAGTTCGTTTTACATTAATTTTTATTATTTAAAACACGTTCCTTAAAATTAAATATAATTTTCTACTGCATGAAGTTCTGAATCTAAAGACTTCGGTGGGGCACGTTTTGTTAAACACAATTGAATTATTGAGAGGAAATGCGGTCTGATTTTTATTTATACAAACATATTCCCTTATTTTGATTAAGGTTATTTTTAGTCCTTAAAATAAAGCTTAATTAGAATGGCAGTTGTCAGCAAAAATGACGACATAACTTTGTGGTTACGTCCAAGGAGTGATTTATATTGACACACGAAAAATCATTCGTATCTGGCGTGTTAATTAATTTTTTTAATACAATGCTTGACATATAACTCAACATAATCATATAAAATCAGCTTTGAAACTTAAAAAAAACTAAAATAAACCTAATTATTAATGACGTTCTTACAAGGTTACATCATTTTGCAAAAATATTTAGAGATGGACAAATTGATCAATGTATCGATCGAATAAAAAAAAATATTTGATGTTGTTCATGAAAAAAAGTATAAAATGTCTTATTTTTGGTGAATAATTGTCTTAAACACACTATAATAGGCTTGTTTTTGCGTTTTTATATGATTTTTTGGAAACCGAGTTTCATGTTTGCATGAAAAAACTGATAAAATCGATTAGATCGGTACATGATCAGTGATCGCAATTCTTTCCCACCACTAGTCACATTAGTTTGGCAGCTGTCGTTTTAATCGAGCTATATTTTAAGGAGTATAGTGACAATTCTCGATGGAATTCCACTGTAATGATGTAATAACTTATATTTATATATAAGTTACTAATTAAAAATACTTGGTACGCTTTCACTTGTTTATTCGACCAATCGGCGCTTTCATCCTCTAATGGGCATCTTCAGACTGGTAAATATCATACAGTGTATGGATAATTTATATAAAACTAAATATTATCTTGAGTATAGGTACATTAAAAACATAAGCTGAAAGAGATACAATATGTAATATTTCAATGAAACAGAGTGGGACATATGATTGAAAACATGTGTGAAACTTTAAAATCACACATATTTATATGAATCCATTAAATCCGTTTAAAATGCATCAATTTTTGACGCGAAAGTACCCAAATTTAACTAGCTGGAAAACTACCCCCGATAATCAATAAATTACAACAGTGCTCCTAAAAGTAAAGTAAATTATTTTTTAAAGATACGTATATAATATGAAAACATTTCTTACAATATCCATATTGATTTTGGAAATACAATCGAGTATTCCAAATCCATTTCTTATATATTTATCGGTATTCTTAGGATGTGATATTTCCCTATTGGAGTTTAACTGTAGTTAGCACATTTGACAATTTCAACACCAAGAACACTTCTTCCCTTTGATAGGAAAGGACGGCCCGAGATATATGTTCAGTTTATACCCAGAGACAGCAGGCTCCTTTCACAATATATTCATACAATTCATCAACCATTCTCTCAAAGATGAGATCTCCGCAAATATCGGGGCGAATAAACAAGTGGGAAACATCTTGAGGCGTTTCATCATCACATGGACAGCTGTCTACTACTACTACCACCACGCCGTTTCCCCGTAGGGGTAGGCAGAGATAATGGACCGCCACACACGTATATCCTGGCATATATTCTTAGCTTCTTCCACATTCATACATCTTGTCATACTTGCCCTTCGGTTCTGACTGCTTTTGACATGAACAGATTTAAGATTTTGGTGTATTTGATCATGCCACGTCTTCCTTGGTCGTCCTCGTCTCACGTTACCGTTCATTTTCGCCATATATACTTGTTTTACCATTCTTTCGTCGTCCATTCGTTCTACGTGACCAAACCATCTCAGATTTACACTCTCGCCTGATTTCATCATTCGTAACGCTGTCATACATTGATTTCCCTCACATTCATAAGAGATCGCATTTCAACCGCGTTCACTCGGCTTTCATCCTTCCTCCGCCAGTTCCATATTTCACTTCCATACAGTGTTGGGACCAAAACTCCGTTGTGCACTGCCAGTTTAGCTTCGATTGACATATTTTTATTGGCAATTACTGTGCTTAGTGCTCCGTTCATTTTGTTGCCCGCATTCACTCTCCTTTCAACATCTTTTTCTACTCTTCCATCTCCTGAAAACATGCTTCCCAGATACACAAATGTCGATCTCGGAAAATTCAAAACAGCGCTGGTGGCTTATAAACCCGCCATGGCCGTGAGGATTAGCGAGTTCGAAGCTAATACCGCTCCCGTTTCCTGAAATTGAAGCCATCAAAATATAAGGAAATAACATTTTCCAGTCACCTATTCTGCGGTTTCGTTCAATTACGTTCGTTCCAGAGTTGCTGAGTACTACTTCTAATGTTTCTTTTACAGCGCGCTTGTAACTTGTAACGTGTCTATTTAATTTGAATACATCATTAATTAAAATGATGTGCGTCGTAGGACGGGCAAATCGTAGCTAAAGCATGATTAAATGAATAATGAGCATTGGATCCCACACGCTTTATTGTGCCCGAAGTAATGTCGCCAGTTCGACTCCACCCGAGGCCGTTTTCCCCATAAGGCTTGTGGAATTTCAATAATAATAATTCTGAACAACAAGAAATATTCTAATAGTCGTGTGGGTTTCTTTAATATAATAATAATATTATAATTATACATCTAAAATCCTATATCTATTTAGGAACTCAGTACTACTGATCCGTTAGTGCTCGCAGTTTTACATAAAATTTGATTTTATTCATATTATTATTTTGAAATTGATAAAAATGAAAAAAGTTATTTTAATAAAACAACTTTGTTTTTACCCATTTTTTTTTCACCGACCGGTTTCAAAGCAAACAAGCTTCTCCTGTCTAACTTCGAAAATAGTGATATCAAATTACCACCCGCGTAAGGAAAAAACGACTTAATTTATTGGGTCCACGTGTAGTATTTAGTGAACATGATAAAAAAAGGAATTAATTCATTAGTTATGTAAACCTTGACGAAGAAGCTTGTTTGCTTTGAAACCGGTCGGTGGAAAAAAAAAATGGGTAAAAACAAAGTTGTTTTATTTATTTTATTATAATGAATAACCACAAAGTTAGTGCTTCAAATATAAACTTTATATAAAGTTATTTTATTATTATTAGTTATTAACATATACGGCAAAGTTGCCTTTTAAAAAACTTATAATACGAACATATTTGGTTTAATTATTTTTAAAAAAAACAGATGTGACCTTTTACCTAAGATTTAGAAACAAAAATTAAACATAAAAATTGTGTTACACATTCAGTAGAAGTTTAAAAGAATTTGAAAATTAATGTAAAAATCTAATTACATATTAAAATATTTCAAAGGATTGATATAACTAAGTATATGTCAATTTACCTAAGAGTGAGTTAAGTTATGTTCGTTAGTTATTATTAGTTAAGTTATGTTAATTTTTTAATTAAAAAATCTTGTAACTGCAAAATGATTACTTTTTGCACCACAAAATGACTAAGATGTTCAATTACAGTTTAGAACACCCAGGCTTTAGATTAATCACATTTATTGTTTTATTCTCGTCGGGAATCGAACCTGGAATTCTCCATGTCTGACTCGAGCGTCTTAACCACCACACCACGGAGGCCGCTAAATTAAGTTACTTTGTAGCTGAGGGGCAGTTGAACCAGGGCTGGTATTCCGAACGCAATTATAGCGCGGTATAGCGCGTTTTTACGTACTAAAGATAAAATGGATTTTTTTTAAAAATGCAGAAAAAAATGCGTGAGCGACACGTAGCCTGTTGTCTAAATTATTCGAATAAATCCTCACCGTATAGTGACTCATGGTAAATTTTGCATAACCTTAATTTATTACTGCATAGAATCGTTTTTGTAAATCGCCCCGAGGTATTATTATATCAAGACATGGCGCTACATAAGTTATTCATAGTGAAACTTGAAACCATCATGTACGAAATGTTTAATTTTACGATTAGCATTCATACTCGAATATTGTATCCACATTTTGATTTATTTGCAAATGTTTTAAATTAGTCTAATTTGCATACCATTTCTCTTACTACTTCAGCCTGTTTTCTCCAAAATAATAACATAAATAGGAAATTTATAGAACGCCAAATATTATGTGCAAGTATCTGTAATTAGCTCCCGAATTGCTAATCTTATCTATATTTTTCTGTAAACAATTCTGACTGTCAAAATATTTGATTTCCCATGAATTTAAGATTAAGTGCATTTAATTTCATATCTAATTAGCTTTATATTCTAATATTTCTAATTACATTTCGAGAGAAGTGACTGTTCCGTCTACTTAACTGCACAGTGCAAAGTTACGCAGTGAGAGTTTGATTTATTTTGTTTGTGATATCGCTAGCCCGAAGCAACAGTCTTCACTGTTATCTTCACATCTCTGTAGAACATGTTCTGAGATAATCGGACTTTGAGGTGTGCAAAGGGCCTGACTGAATAACATTATTTGAAGTAGATTATGAATACTAAATTTTCATATAGGTTAACTATCTAACTTCAATAAAAAAATTGAAAACATTAATTTATTAACATAATCTGCATGTGTATCTCAAGCTCGGAAATTTCGGGTTTATCCTTAGAGCAATAGAATTATTACTCTCGAGGGTTTGTCTCATTGGTGCTTTGGACTACCGATAAATTAAATTTATATTCGAAGCACTAACATTGGTTATTAATTGTAATACAAATGAAAATAAGAGGACTTTCGATTTGTTACAATCAAACAGATCAGTAAGAGGAATGTTCAAATTATACTCACGAGCTAAACGTATTTATTTATACTTTTACATTGTTTGTATTATTTTCTTTATACAGAATAATGTTCCCTCACTGGGATGTCCCGTGCCGAGGGAAACATTTTACAAAATGTGAAACATCCCTTAAATTAGCTATTCAACAAAGTTAACATAATAATGAACAAAGCTTTTCAACAAATTAATCCAATTAACCTAATTATCATTAACATAATAAACAATATAAAACTAAAATAATCATAAAAACAAACCCAATTTATATAAACCAATAGAACAAACATCATAAACAGTACACACATTTTACCTATTTTTATTTTATACTCTTGATCCACTCATCGATTCGTGTGCAACCCACCTCCACTATCCATTTCTTAATAGCAATTTTATATTGTGAGAACTTACTAATTGTCCTTTTGGATAATGAAAGTAGATTGTACACTTTAACCAAGTAGCAGGTCAACCCTCTTCAACCGAAGGTTGTATTTTTTGTTTGCAGCATCAGGGTGGAGTATCTAGTAACTCTTGTATTTGTAACGGAAGATATAGAATAATGTTTACGTGCGTATAGTAACAAAGCTTTTACATAAAGTTGTTAAATAGATTTTACATTAAGATTTTCAGGGGTGGAGTATAAGTGGAGAGTTCTGGACATAGTTCGTACGAACTGCTGGCACATGAAATAGAGAGCTCGACGTGTGACGGGTTCGGTAGCCAGCTAGACATTTAATGATAACTGCGACATACGAGCCGGGCTATCGAGGCGTCCGCTAAGCATGTCATGAAGGACCCCCGTGTCTAATAGTAGACGGCGATCTTCTTAACTAAGCAGGTGGCGCTTTTTGCAGGAAGACATATAATTTAGATCGGTATACCTACCTGCATCTCCAGTAGAAATGTCCATTGAATTTTCTATTCTCGCCTAGTTTCATTAGCAAGTCCTTGAATGTCCACGGTATGTACTCGTAGTGCGTTCTATAATGTGCAAATTATGCAGATCAAGCGACATTGTGAAATCGTCCCCGCTCCTTGCATCTTTTAGTACTTCACACTGAATTACTCGACTTTCTTTTCTCCAGCGTATCCCCGTCGCGTCGCTAGTGCGTCGACGCACTATTCCCGCCGTAGTCACACACGCCACAGTACCGAGTTCCGAGTTCCGATCCCGGCGCAGTCTTCTCTCGTCTTTCCCTTTTATCTCTTTCCCGAGTACACAATACACGAGATAGATGTAATATCTAGTGCCGATTATTGGTATATTCGGTACTTGCATCACTGCTGTTGGAATAACTAGTCCGGTCCCGTTCGGTAAGTTTGCGAACGTTATTTTTTATTTGATTTATTTGGGATATCAAACAAAAAATGAAACCGATAACAAATATCCGCAAAAATACATTATACATAAACAAGAAGGCGTAGAAAAATAATTTGTGTGTGAGAGACAGATAGGGGGCGGATGAGGGTCTCTCTGTGTGTGTGTGTGTGTGTGTACTAGGGTATGGATTAGGGTGTGAAAGTGAGGGGTAGGGTATGTGTGTACATGAATAAGTATTAATTTTGTCTTGAAAAATTAGAGTGTATAAGTTAGCAATCATTATAAAATTGCAAAATTAAATATCACCAAAGACTCGAAAACTAGCCTTAAGTAATAATTTTAGAGCTCGCGTTTTGAAAGTCATTTTATTACAATCGAAAGGTTCAATAGAATTCCATTAAAAAAGTCAGTAGCGAATTACACCATACGTCAGTGGCCGTTTTCGATAAGGCCTCGGTACAAATGGCGACAGGAATATGATGCGTGTCCAATTGATAACACTACCGAAGACATTGTGTATTTTAGATTTTTAGTTAACTACTAGCTTATGTACTCCATTCATAATAATTGTTGATTAGGCGTTTTAAGTAAGTGCCTGAACTTTTACACTGTCAAGGTTTGAATCGAGTTGTGAGTAGTGTCTCGGACTCATGGCTCAAAGGTCCGTGGTTCGAATCCCACTCTACCCCAACTTGATTCCCATTTTCTAATAGTGAGTTATTTACAACTCGTTGAAAATGGCCCTCAAAATTAAATATTTGGGTAAATATAAGAACGCAAATATTTCTTAAAAAAAAAAAAAAACGTAAAATAATATATTTGTAATTTTGCCCTCTCGTTTATCTTTAAAATAAATAATTCCTCGGAATACTTTCGCAAGCATTCTATTCCACAGGGCCAACATAAATCTAGGTTGCGAATGAATGTGGTTGCGAATTTTGTCATACTGCATTAGCTGACTGTGGAATTTAAATCAGGTTTGTACATTTGGACAAAAACATTCGTCTTAGATTTCACATTTTTCTTTTTTGCCTACAATAATAATGATATTACGCAGGACCAATACGAATAGAGAGCTGTTCACAGCCGTTAAGCTCCGTAAGATATCGCACTTCGGCCATGAGTTGGCCACCACTTCAGCTCGTCACGGAGAGGAAGGTCGAAGGACGTAGAGGGGTCGGAAGAAACCAGCTTTTCTGGCTTCGAAACATCCGACCGTAGAACCAAGGCCAGAGTTATCTTCGACTGTCTATAAAGAAAAACCGATAATTGTGTACGAAAATGAGTATATTTGCATGAACATTTAAAGTATCATCGTCGGTAACCCATAATTGAACATGTTTAGAAGAAACATTCGTATTCATATTCTCCTTTTTATACAGAAAACTTAATTTTACTTTGTAGATAAAATTGAAGATAAATGATAACTTCCCATTGTAATCGGGATTATGAACGCCATCTTCACCTGTACATATCAAGACGGTATACTTAACTTCTGTACTATCTGTATCTACCTCGGTATATTCTACCTACTTGTTATATCGACATCATATGATCGAAACAAACCAATGAATGACCGCAAAAAAATATTCCGCGTTTCTTACGTCATTAACATTTAAAATAGTTCTCATTTATATTTTAAATAGGCTTCAAATAACTCCCAATTCAAGCAAAAAATGCTCGCTTGAACATGAGTTTTATATGACTTTTGGAAATTACCTAGACCGTACGCTTAACGATCGTCTGTATTCATCTACCGATTGACTTTAAAGCCGGCTTCTTTAACTTCTCGATACATACACTCAGAAAGACAGTAAAACAGATGGAAAAATAAAATAACTAAATCTATTTTTTACAGTGGCATCTTTGTTACGCCTGGATACTCTTAAATGTTAATGGGCAGAATCTAGCAACATTATTTGTTGCATCTAGGGGTTCGTTTTACCGCACTGACAGTTATGTCGGAATTTAATTCGACTTAAAAATGTATTTCTTTCTCTCGCATATTTTTAATAGGCTTTTAAGAAAAAAAGTGCCAACCTCAAAACGATCAAAAATTCAAATAAATCATAATTAAATGAAAAATTGCTCGGTGGAACATAATTTTAGTCACTTTTAATGCGTAGATAAACGTATCTAGGGGTTCTAGACCCGTCGGTACAAACCGATGTACTTACATCAAAATTTGATGGTGGGAGGATCGGTAGTGTATATTTGTAATCGGTCGTGAGAATTTTTTCTTCAACTATAACGTCATACTGAAGCTATGTCATTTTAGTGCGTCGATATGTGTACTGTGACATACGCTTCCCCTTGTTTCATATCGATGTATCTACCCAAAACTTGAAGGTCGTTGGTCTTAGTAATCGCTAGAGAGAATTTATCTTTAACTATACCGTCAAGGTGTAGGTATGACGTCTTATAATCGAGGTACAGGATTTAGAACTGTGGAGGAGCTGTTTCGCATCGTTCAGGATAGAGAAGCTTTCTCCGGAGTGACGCGTGAAAAAGAATAATGATAGTATTATTTTCCAAAACATAAATAGGCATCGAATATTGAGGTGGTAAATATGCTACTGTTAAGACGAACAACCAAATTCGGTAGTTGGAATGTAGAATTTTTCACGTTTTTTTTATGTAGATACATTTGACTCCGGCAGCCGAATAAGTAGGAATTAAGCTTCGTTTGGTATTTTTATAGCCATTGTTTAGTTCGTCGGCCAAATTGACGATTCGGAATATTTATTTCAGTTAATGAGATAACTCCTCGGAATGTTAGCACATAAATATACTGGATATTTGACAGCGCGTGTTGAATATTTCCATAGTTAAGTAAACGGAGTTTCGTAATAATGACCCGAACAGGTTGCGTTGGTATTTAATGTATCTGACATCCAAATTCATATTGAAGGAATGTAGAAACTATAAGTTATTTAACTCTGATGCTCGGCCGTAGAAAACACACTTTCTGTTCGCCATATCGTATGCACATATTGCACTTATTATGCGTGTATCATGTTTTCAATTCCACGTATCACTCCGAGTATTTAACGGGAGTTTAGTGATGAATTATTCACGTAAGGAAAAAATTCAGCTTTCGTAGGCGAGCTGTTGAAGTAAAAATCCACTTGTTACCTGATGAGTTTCAACTGTGCCACATTCATTTCGCATTTGCCGCTTGAAATTTAAAATAAAATATACCAAATTTCAACAAGGAATTCTAAATAATAATAATCATAGTTTATTTACAAAATAACTATTACTTTATGTACTACATACACACTTAGGTAATAGATTTCTCTGGATCATGTCTAGTCTGCCTAACTAGGTACAACCTGTTTTAAGGCAGACATTTTTATGCAAAAATAAACAATAACATTACTACCTTCTAGTTAATATACTACTGCAACTACTTACTGATTATAATTGAGGGCATCAGTGGATAAAGGGGTTATGTGAATTAAAGATAAAGATTACACAAACATCACTCTGTCAGATTTAAAATTTACACTAAAAATGCATTATGTAACTTAGTTGACATTATAATAATTAATATGTACATCTCCCTTCCCCTCCTTATCCTCTCTTCGTGCATTCTTGTCCTAATCCCGCCCAATTTTCAATAACTTACTGTTCTTAAAAAAATATTAAAAATTCTTTGATTATTGAAAAATATTTACGAGAACATAAAAATAACATTTTTATATGTATAAACTTATATGTATTTATTTGATATGTAATATATTTTCTTTACTAACTTTGTGGAAATCTGTTATTAGTTCTGAGTTTATACACTATATATGTTTGTTTACTATAAATATGTATGTAGAACTGTTGATTTCCCAAATAAAATGTGACATAAACAAAAAGCAGATATATCTTTGGTGAAAGTTTTGAACACCGACATAATGGGGAAATATCCTTAGAATAATTATGTAATATAGTCGCCCATACGGAGAAAAACCATTCTATAATTATTGACCACGAAGTTAGCTACATATTGCACCAATACAACGGGCTTTAGGTACTTGGGTTGAGAATTGCGAGCTCTAACCTTACTTTTGTTTTGTCACGTTTGTTGTTAAACTGAAAGCCAAACCAAAAATTTGGAACGCTTTTGTTATATGCAATAGAGCTTAAGGGCTTCTCTAGAGAATTATAACTCTGAGAAAATATCACCTTTTTTGGACAATTTCAAATCCATAAGTGTCTGAAATACTGTCGAATGGGAAAAAAATGCTACTTATTAGTAGCATGAAATTTATGATTTTCAATTCCCGCGAAAACGGTCGTTGCATTGACCACGCCCCTGATACGTCACAATTCATGTAAATTATGAACTTAGTATGTGAACGCTTAAATTTAAATAGAACATCGTCACGAATCTCGACGTCACAATTATCAAGGCCAGACATGTCGCTGTTTTGTAGGGACATTTTTTTTCAAGTTCCGTATGAAAACATTTCTCCACAACATCCAGATTGATTTTGAAAACACGATTCATTTTTCTACGCCCATTTCATATATTTTTATCGGTATTCGTAGTATGCGATATTTCCCTATTATTGATAAAAGAATACCCTTCTTTCGCTCCCAAAATCGGTTTTATGCTACTGTTTAATGGCGTAGTTGGCTTTATACGAAAGGGCTATACATAAAATCTTAATTTTTGTAAAAAAGTACGTTTTTAAAAATGAACAACATAACGCCACGCCTTATTCGTGTCTTCAATTATTACTCGTTAGCTTATTTCTGTTGATAACGGGCAAATACGAATTCAGGTGTGGATTTATCGCTTGTATTACTATTCAGATTGATTGTATAAAATATATGATTTCAGTTGTTTAAACACTTTATCTAAATTATTATTATCCTTAACTAATTACCTGATCCCACATATGTATTAATAAGTTACGCGTGCCAGCTCTATATGTCCACTAAAAAACAACTGTAATTTGAAAATATCTGTATTTTTTTCAATTTAAAGTACAAATTTTGACGAATTTTTCATTTGATCGGTCTGTTTTTTTTGGTTGGCTGAAAGATATTTGCAATAAACCTGTCAAAATGCGTAAACTTGCACTTGAAGTTTTAAATACAATTAATATGAAAAACCCCGGGCAGTGGGATCACACTCATAACGGTGTGAGAACCAACCGGCTTAGGGAAGGTAACCCCGATAGAAAAATCCACCAGTCAAGGCAACGGGAAACCACTCTGGCCATCTTTTCCCAGTAGCTCAACCACAAATAATTATCGACGTGCTTAAAAACATGCTAAGCATTCGAGCGATCTCGATGAACAATAATGAACACGCTCAAGTTATCGCAGTCATAAAAGTCAACGCGTGTGTAATCTCTAAGTCAACTCTCGTGTCGGTTTGTTTTTTGTTTTCCTCGTAAATTAATACAGTTCACTGGAGAAAAATCGGCGTTCACTATAAAAAATTATACAATATATTGCATTTGCAAAATAGTAAGTAGTATCGAATACAAAAAAGTGAAAATTAAATTACAATTACCATGATGACTGCTTTTCTTGTCATTTGGCTTGCCAACCGCCGGCTAAATGCAATAAATAGCATGATAAATAATAAATAAATAAAATTATCAGTTTTGTAATATTTTCCATATTTACACCGGTGAAATTCAAATGTGTGATTGCGCAGCAGGATTATACGTCGCGAAACGTAATTATTTTGACATTTGATATTAGGTTTTTACGGATGTTGCATTGTGATCGCAAATACGATAATCAACCATGGTGAGAAATTGTTATCACGTCGCTTATTAGCACGTCGATAGTTATTTGAGATTGAGCTACTGGAATCACTATGGCGAGTACATCCAACACGCAGTTGTCCTGATCTCGGAGTAGCGCAGGCCGAGATGCTTTGATCGCCAACGTCGGGGGGACCCGATAAAGCACCGCAAGAAGAAGAATGAAATTTGGAAAATATCAAATTTCTGCCAGCAAGTTTCGTTACCACTTTGTCATACCCCTTTACTCTGTCGTATCATTTCGTAACATGGTAACTAATTCCAAATCACTATGGTGTATTATTGTAGTACTTGCGTACGAATGATTGTTGCTTTTTTTATATACCTATTTCTTCGAGACGTGACATGTGACAGGCTAAGACGTGGGCATCAAAGCGAACTGTTCTCGAGTGGGCGGGCCCGACTTATCTTCGCCATCTCCTAATGGCAATACGACAAAACATATTATTATGTAGGTACAGATCTGTTCGGCGCATTATATTTCGTATTCCTTCCAGCGGCTGTTTCTAGACTTCTACCGATCAGAATTATTAATTATCCGTTAATTTATTCAATGTCGCCTTTTGCGAAAATTTATGATACGGCAATTTCGTAAGAGCTTGATTCTTTTGACTTCGTTCAAATCAACCTATGTATTTCCAAAAATGGCTTTGAGTAATAAACCCGTCTCTCTAGTAAAAGTTTTCATTGATTCGAGTGTGGTTAGAGTTGTATCATCGCCTATTATTTTTAATTAACAATTTTTTAAATCTTTACGACATTGTTTTTTCTGAATTTCCAAGCCGAAACATAAAAAAACACAGATGTAAAGCTACACTTTGTTAATTGAACAACGTTCGTATCAATAGCGAATCTACAACGAATATTTAGTTCGGTACCTATTTAAATAAATGGCAGACGATGTTTCGTTTAGAGCTGATTATGCTTACCCAAATACACTCTTAATCGATGCTTGATTTAAACACGCGGTCTTAATTCAATGTACCGAGAGTACTCTGTACTAACTGAACACCGGCTACGTCAATTACTGATTCAATCGTTTGATTTTCGAGATAGCTGGATGAAATCTTGCTTCAGATACTCTCGGCAAGGACGCTCTCAGCCAATCGGTCCCTCAGATTTTCTTGTCGCAGCATATCGCTAACCCAACAAATACTGTAATTTCACATAGGTGAACTATCTAACTTCAATGTTTTATTGTTTGAAAACATTAATTCACAACAAGTTAAACACTTGACAATACAAAGAAAAGAAGGATAAAATGTACATATTATATTCATATATCGTTGCACATCAAATATGGGCCATGTGACTCGAAGCACATTCTGAGAAAATCTATAAAAACAAATTTAAAAAAAAAACTAAACCGAAAATAACACTTCTGTGTATGGACGAAGTATGAAAAATACAGTATTATTCAATAAAGTAATATATTTATTTAAAATATTTACTACTTTATGCCAAAAAGTCGCATTTTGATGATTTTCTCAGAATGTGCTCCGAGTCACATGGCCCATATTTGATGTGCAACGATGATATGTAGGTGTTTGTAACAGGGTGTATATATGTGCGTGTGTGTGTATACATATATGTTTTCAGGTATGTGTATATTAAAAAAAAAAAAAAAAAAACTTTTTGTCCATAATGTTAATTACTAAGTACTTTGGCGAGCTTATTACTAAATGGCAATTTCTTCCAACCATCCAATATAATGAAAGTTTTATTTTTATAATTCAAGTTACTAAACATATTCAATAGAAAATAAATAAAAAAAGCTAAAGATATACAAAATAAAAAAAACTGTATTTGCATATAAATTACTTTAAATCAATACTATTACTCAATGGAAGGAAGGAAAAAAGAGGAAAGGAGGTGGCAGGAGATGTTTCTTCGGACGTGATTTAAACAGAGATACTGTGCTAACACCTTTGATGGTGGATGGGAGATGATTCCACAGTCGAGCCGCATGGACACTATATGAGTTAAAGAAGAATGCGGAATGGTGGATTGGTATTATGAGAGTGCTTTGAGAATTAGAACGAGGAGGTAAACCATGAACGGATAAGCGTTGAAATTTTCCACGGAGGTATATAGGAGCGTTCGGACTATAAAGTACATTGAACATAAGTGAGAGGGAGTGATAGTCTCTCCGCTGTGTAATTTTGAGCCATTTCAGTTGCCTACGATATAGGTATGTGTGTCTGTATATGGAGATATATAAATAAACATATATGTCAGTCTCCCTTAGTACGGGTTTCTACTTTACATTTCTTTGTAATACGTGGAAAAAAAGTAATACTAATGATTTATTTAATTTATCAACATGTCTGCGTGTGTATCTCAAAATCGGAAATTTCGGGTTTATTTCTCTGTTGCTTCGGGCTCGCGTATGACCTATCCATTCTGCACGCGTTTCCGATGTGGTGTTTGACGGGTGCCTGGTTTCTCTGATCCTGCTGAGAACCTCATCGTTTGTATTGTGGTCTCTCCAGGAAATTCCTAAGATTCATGTATAGGTTCGCACGAAGGCCTCCAATCTTTTTCAATCTTTTCGCATGTGCACCGTGTCTCGCAACTCGCAACCGTATACCAAAATACTCGACGCATAATGTTTTGACTAATTGCTTGCGACGCTTTAGATGCTCGGAATCTATCTGCGAATATGTTGTAATGTCGTCAAACTATATCTATTTGTTATGCAAATACGATGACAGAAAATTTATTAACTCACGCGTGATTGGCTGAATAGAGAAGCGGCTCTGCCTTAAATAGGTTATTCTTTACTCGGCACCGAGTTGCCCGTAGTGCTCTAGTCCAACTCGTGTCCCGTGTGCAAACTGCTGTATCAACTTTTCTGTCTAAATTCGCTGACATGAATAATGTATTGACTCTCGAGTCAATAATTCAAATTTGGACATATTTTTCGCGAGTTGTTCATTTTTTTGTCTATTCGACAAGTAACTCGTAATTGAATGGTGTTATGCAAAAATATGTCAAGCCACAAAATCGAAAAAAAATTGTTAGCGTTAGAATCATGAACCAAAAATGATATTCTTACTTTGAAAAAATTGTTTAATGAGTTTAAACTTACAAATTATATGTAATACCTCGATAGTCTTAACCAAAAACCATGCAACTGTAACACTACTTGGGATGCTTAATGATGTAGTCTGGTAAAACGCACGCAAAATGAGAAAATCATACGATTTTGCCATTTTAAAACGAATGTTTTTTTTTTATCGCGCAATAATAAAAAATAAAAGAACATAAATTAAATAAAAACAATAATTATTAAAGGTATATCTGTTAAAAATTATACTTAAAATTTTTATGTAAATAAAATATAATTATTTTTAGACCGGCAGATAACGCCATTTCAAATTTAGACTAAACTTAGGTATCTGGGATCTCAATAAAGATTATGTATCGAACTAAAATTTGTTGTGATAATTTGAAGATAATAAATTGAACATGACAGTGGCCGAAGCAAATTTTTTTTTTTTTTAAAGAAATACGAGCATTTTAAATCACATACATTTTTGTAATATTTTCCTTTATTTCTAAGTAAAATTATGCGTTAGGTAATACTTTAAAATAAAAAATATTTTTTTTCGAAATATTTTAGTTGAAACCTTTTTTTATAGAATTGTTTTTTCTTTTTTATTAAAAAGAAGATAATTCTGGTTGTAATATTCAATTTATAACAATATCTTATTTACGTTTTTATGACCTTCATACCTGCCCTTACCGGTACCGATAAGGGCAGGTTTTACGTAAAAATGACGTCTGGTTTAGAAAGTTAGGCAATTTTTTTTTTAAAATATATTTTTTTATTTAAAATTTTCCATCACAATACAAAATATCAATTTTATTGATAATTTTACATTAAAATAGATTTTTTCGGGAAGTCACATTATTCAAAACTTTTTGCGTTATTGTTATTGCGAAGGTAATAAATAGTTTTGTGGAAATGATAAATTTTTATATAAAAATATGAAATATGTATTTTTTTCACCTATTTTGTTATACATATTAAGTTCTTTTTATACATTAAACTTAACATCCAAGGTAAATTATTAATCGTGTTTTTGATAAATGCGCCTGATGTTATTCATCAATTATCGCAGTTTGAGGTTGGCGTGGCTAAACCCATTTTTGCATAACACCATCCAATTATAAAAATACCGCTAGCAACTTTACAAATAAGTTAGCCAATTAATCATGAAAATATTAATTGATTGCTTCAATTGTTTGATTTAGTTGATAGTTGTAACGCAATAATTTTCGTTCGTATAAATCATATTATTTGTCCTAAAATACATTTTTAGTTTAGATAAGAAAATGTGATGCAACTTTTATGTAGCAAATGAAAGTGTGTTCTTATATTTCTCGCCTCCTTCGACAATATTTACATAATGATCGATTGCATAGTCTTCCTTAATTCTGACCTTTCGCTTGTCGCTCAAATTAGTAGAACGACAAGTTCATGCTTCTACCAGCTGAGGCAAATTAAACGCATACATAAAAATTTGCCGGTCGATGCCGCCCGTTAATTAATAAATGCGTTTGTAGTGTCTAGAGCCGATTATTGTAATGGTATCTATGAAGGTCTATCAATGAACAAAATCTCTCGACTACAGTCTGTATTAAATGCCGCAGCGAGATTTATTTTCGGGATCTCTAAGTTCAGTCATATCACTCCACTACATCGGGAATTACACTGGCTACGTTTTTCACAGAGGGTGGAATACAAACCGGTTAGCTTATGTGTAAATCACTGCTCAACTCTGCTCCGGAATATCTAAGGGAACTATGAATTCCAGATGAACTAGCTGACAGACGTCTTACGCTTCGATCAGCTACATCTACGCCGAAAGGAAAAGTTGTTATACCTCTACGCAAACAGCGCACTAAATTCGGCGAACGCGCATCTGCGGTCGCAGGCCCTACGGCATGGAATTCTCTCCGTGCGAAACTGCGAGAGTGAAGTGATGTTTCGGAAAAAACTCAAAACCCATCGCTTCTCTAAATCATTTGAATAAATCCGTAGCATGTGGTGGCAAAGTACATTGTTTTTCTTAAATTAAAAATTTGAAAAGTTAAAATTAGATTTATATCTTTATATAATCACTTTGTTAAAGCGCCCTTGAGGTATTATATTACGAAAATGGCGCTGTATAAGTAATCCATAATAATAATAATAATGTGTTTCTTTCTTCTAAAGATCTTTATTTATACTTAGTTTTCCTGGATTGTTATTCTATTGCATCACATGTTATTATAATTTAATTAATTTTACTATGTATTTTTTACTGTTAATTATTACGGCTTAACACTGGCACAGCCTAAAAAGCTTTAATGAGTTCGTGAATATGAAAACGAAAGTAATTTTGAATAAATAAATAAATATTTAAACGTACAATATGAAGAAACAAAATGGCGCAAATTCGCTGACATTTGTTCTAGGAAAAGGGCTCGATATATAAACAAATGGTTTGGCAAGCCAGAATGATTTTTAATCCTAAAGTTGCAATCCGTTCCTTTATGGGCAAATATACTTCTCAAAAATAAATAAAACCAAAATACAAAATAATATCAACATTAAGTTAAGGTGATAGTAAAATAAAAAAAGTAATATTAAAATCATTCATGATTTAATGGAATTTCATAACTTTTTTGTTTTACGTTCTGCTTTGTATCGAAAAAATATCATGGACAATAATAATTATTAACTTTTTGTTTATTTTTTATATTTAAATTGCGGAGTTTTATGGTGACTCGAACCTACCGTCTTTACAGTGTTCGGTGTTGTAAAATATATTGTAGCAATAAAATATGATAAGTACTTGGCATTTCTAACATCTTATAGAGAAAAATGTTACAATATTGCCTTTTGCCGGTCATGTCACTCGGAGTTTTCGAATGTTTGACTATGGACCGACTCGCGTACCAGGCTTAGTAGAGCGGAGACGATCAGCGCTCGCTACCCTGTGAAATATACACGTTGCGGTAACGAAAATTCCCATGAAAAAATGAGTTTCTGCGGGCCTTGTAGATGTGTCTTAAATATGTCCCAGGGTTTAATTTTGCGTTTGGCATAAACTTCGTCCTCTTCTGATAAACCTTATCCACGCCTAATTGCGCATGACCCCATCGTATTTGTTATTGTTCTATTCAATCCAAGATTATTCATCAGTTCTTCGGTTGCCTTCTTGTCTACTGTATACAATCCGGGACCTCATCCGCCGTAGCCGAATGCACCAATATACCGATTTGCGAACATGCGGTAACGGGTTTCCCGTCACAATAGATCTTCACGGGTCGCAGTGATGTCAGGAGTTTGTATAGCACTGACCCCCACCTTGAGTATTAGATTTAGGATCTCGCTCAGCCATTAAGAATTTTCCGTTTTTCTTAAAATTTACCGACCAAATCTCTTTACATTTTTCTAAAAATTCAGCTATCGCACAGCCATCGAAATATGGGTTCTCTTCAATGTTTGTTAGTTGATTTAAAATGTGGACATTTTTATCTTTACCTCGTCGCGCGGAGCTAGAAGTAGAAGGTAGAACGCTAAACTGCGTCCGCGGTCAGGTGCGCGGCAAACGAATCCGTTATAATGTTTACTTGACTCGACACTGTATACGTATACCTGTCGGATCATACAATACCACATTCCTTTCTATTTTAGATACAAATTGCGGAACTGCGCTACGGAGACAATATGAAGCAAGCGACTGAGTGCAAATCCACATTCCAGGCGTATCGATTGCTTAAAAAAAACTTTTTTCGTTCTTCCGTGTTTTTTTAAAAATATCTGTCCGTACTTATTCAAAATTTCACAAATACATATTTGTTTTAATGAATATGTAGTGGTTAAATATTATAGTGATGCGGGTGTGGGCTCCAAAATTCATTTTACTACAAACTGATTTAGATTTTCTGATACGGTTAATTACTGCGATTTGTAAACGGCCACACAATTAAAATAAATTATTAAAACACGATATATTGCACTAAAATCGTGATACCTTCGAATGGAATTGGTTTGCAGAGCAAACACCCTCATCTTATTTACAATTATAGTGAAATGAACCAACTAAAAAAACTATCGTACTTTTGTGTTTATATTTTTTATTAACGTTGATGTTTTGTACATAAATAACTTTTTATGAAAAAAAGGTTTTCAATGAGTTTATTTCACCTTTAAAATGTCCGTTAATTCACTTCACCTTCAATGAGCTCAATTCTTTACTATCCTCGCAGGCTCGTTTACTTTTTAAAATTATTTTTTATTTCTTTGAATTTTACAATATGTATACATAAGTTACAAATACACTTTTACATAGACACAAAAAAATGTGGGGATATGTTTAATTTTTATTTATTTGTAGGCTACTGGAAAAAAACGGTAGATATAAACAAATAAGTGCTAATATTAGAACACAACTTTTTTGTCAGTGAAAATGAGAAAATAATAAAAAAGTATTTACTATTCATAAAAAAGATATTTTATCCGCCCTTTTTATCCATGATTTCAACAAAAATTTTAATCAAAACAAATTGAAATCATTAATCTCTATCATATTGTCTTTATGAAATGCATTGAACAGTTTTGGAGCTATGAACAATGTGTATCTTAGCACGAGTCTGGATTTACAATAAGGGATTTCAAGTAAACTATTCAATCTTTGACCAGATCTATAATTTTTTTAGGAAATAAGTGCCGGCGCATAAAAATATATTTTAGACACTGCTGGCAATAGATGTCTCCTAGCTTCAAAAAGTTAAGCTTCTTGAAACAATTGCTTATTATTGCCGATTAACAATTACTCGCCAATCGTCAAATTACCAAAAAAACCTAGTAGCGAAACTTTTCATCCATGTAACATTTGAAATAAACAATTACTGTCACATTTTCTTCGACAGATTAAATAGTTACATATTTGTCTTGCCCGTTCTTGTTGTCTTACCTTTCAACTTACCGCTGAGCTTACCGCTCTCTACGTCCCGTCTAAGATGGAGTAAAATTTATTTTCTACTTTTCTTGTTTCTTACGTATGCAACATAACATTACAAAACACTTGCTGGGTTCATTCTACAATTGAGAAACTTATCCATCTTTATAAATTCCCATGTGTTTAAGCGATTAGGAAATAACATTACGTAGCGGACACCATAACGATAAAAAATTCTTCTAGGTGGTTTTTGAAATCTACAAAAGTCCCATCTGAGAATTGTTTAAATCTGAAATATTTTGTATTTTTCTCGTCCGATCGGATGAAGAATACAGTTATTTGCGTGAAATAAAAAACCATCCCGTAGGTATAAGTCCGCCTCATAGCGCAGTGGTTGGCGCGTTCGCCTACTACGCTCGAGGTTCCAGGTTCGATTTCTGGCAGAGATGACGTGAAATATTGGCTTTAAAGGTAATTCTACACTGCAATATTGTATTGCTCCCGGGCTGGCGCCAGACGCGGAAGACCGATTTCCCTACCTTTCATGTAATGAAAAACATCCAGGGATCCTGTAGTTAGAGTGCCAAGTAATGCTCTATGCACCACTGGGTGCTGATGTTACAATTATGATAACTGTTCTTTGATTTTCCACATATCCCCTCATAAGTCTACACAGAATACAAGATTTGATACATGTCTCTTTTTTTTTTAAAAATAATGATGTTATATTTTACTACAACAAGCCTATTTTTTTAAAGTTTTTAAAAAATATTAATAAACAGTTTATTAAACAGTATGTATGTCGCCGCCAAATAGTTTAATCAGCCACTCAACTGAGCGGCTAGGCTGTTCGTAAAATGCCGGCATTCACCTGAATCGCTAGGCCATCCGTTGAATGAATTAAGAAAACTCGACGTTTAACATGTTGGCTGGCTAGTAGTTTTTTTACTACTAAAAATTAAGTTTAATAAAAAAACGTTTTTTCAAATTATTTAACTTAACTCAACCGATCCTAACCTAACTTCATATCGTTGTCTTCTTTCATACGATCACTGAATTGAATTAAATTATAAACACCTCTCTCCCGCTTCCACTCCCACCAAGTCTACTCAATAAATGTGTAAATATGTCCTTAAAAATGCCTATTGGGCGTATATATAAATAAATATAAAATCAATTTTAATATAAAACGATTATTATTGTTGTATACAGATTATTAAAGAGGCTAAGCGCGACGTTCAACCCTTTCGTTAAAGGTTTATTAAGCTTAATTTTAAGATGTATTTTTCCAAAGTGTATTTTTGTAATTATATTTCTGTTAGTAATATGTGTATATGTAAAAAATAAAGAATATTTTTTTTTTTAATTCAACGAAT